>NW_010262191.1:27034-84585 GCF_000690775.1 Eurypyga helias | reverse complement strand
AGAAGGGACAGAAAAAAAAAAAAAAAAAAAAAAAAAGGAGCCAAAAAACAGTGTTGTCTTATTAGTAGGCAAAGATGTATTTTTCTTTTAGAGTGCACTGAGCTTGTTTTTTGTTTGCTTTTCTCTGAAAGTGGATGTCTACTCAGAGCAATGCAGTTACTTGCATAAGTTGCTTTAAACACATATCCAAATGCATTATATTCAAAAGTTAATCTGTTCTTGCTGGTGAACCAGACTGCATGCCATCATAATTACCATTAAATATTTTAAAACCTGTATAATAGTTTGCTATAATAAGGAGGCCAGGAGGATAAGAAGGTAGGGAAGGAGGAAGGCAGGAATGGAGGGAATCAAGCAAGGGAGGACACAATGGAAGAGCAATCCTTCAGGTAAATTCATGTAAGTAACTGAAGTTTAGTAAAGCTGCTTAGTTATCTACAGTGCCCACATTGTTATTTTCTCTTAGTAAAAGGAAAACATTATTACGATGATGCAAGTTCTAATATGTATTTTATGGATGGACATAAAGACTCTAAGTGAGATTCAGCTGTTTGTGTCCTAATTGAAATCTCAGCTGAAACTCTCTGCCATCATAGTATTCTGGGTATATTAAAAAGCAAACCACCACTAGCAAAAAGAATTCCAAAATCAAGACAACAACAACCCCCTCCAAATTAAGTGCAAAAGAAAAAAAACATAAAGGGGGGTCTGAAAATAATTTACCGTGCCAATGTGGAGAGTTAATGTTTCTAATGAGAGCTTGATTAAACTCAAGACAAGGGGCTGATTAGTAATCAAATGGAGTCAAGCTAGTCCATGCACATTCTACCTTATTTTAAGCTCTTAATGACTTCTTTAAGAATTTAGGCTGCATCCTTTGGTCCCCCCAAGACCGGAAAAAGTAGTTCCAGCCTGGACATTGCTTAACTTCCTAGGAGCACACCCACTCCTGTATACTACTGGTCTGTATTCCCTGAATGTAGGGCAAGCATAACAATATCTAGATTGCAAAGTAAAAACAGGCTGTGAAGCAAACTTTACATTGTGATCAAGGGGTACAGGATTTCTTGCATCATGCTGTTGAAAAGCAGCAGCATTCTTATTTAGGTAAAAATAGAGACTTCCAAAATAGAGCCAGGAAGTCAGGTAACAGATTAATAATGTTTAATTAAACATTTAATTAAAAATTCCCCCCTAGCTCTCTGTCATTTGCTAATATAGTTAAATAACCATACTCTAGATTCAGCTCATACTCTTGAGGGACAACTCTTCCGACTGAGATGGGGCTAAAAAACAAATAAAGGAAGAGCATGTACCTGAAAGAGAGCAAGGAAACTTTACTCAGAAAAAAGGAGAAAACTATCTGTCTAAACCAGAATTCTGAAAGAAGATTACAGAAAGGTGGAGTATGTGGTAGATGGAGTGCTAAAACGCTCATGAAATTAAAGTCACCTACCCTTATTATTTCTGATTTTATCTTGAATTTCTGTGAGTATCAGCTAAGCACTTTTCACTGCTTAAATTCTCCTCTCTGTTGGCTTTAATTAAGGTTGCCCTTGGGGCAGCCTCTTCAACCTGACAAATTTCAAAGTGCACTTTTTAAGCAAGTGAACTTTTCTCATAAAAAACAGCTTTTCCTGATGTTATATTTCATATGATGGGCAAGAATAATCTTATGTATTTCTTAGCAATAAGTTTGCATGCAAATGTATTCAGGAGAGATGAGAAGGTGTGGGGAAAAATACTTGTGAAGAAATGAAAACAAAAACATAGGTGGTTACTTGGTACTTATTATGATGCTAATCTCTTTATTGGCTTTGAAAATAAGCCAGTTTATAGTACTTTTGACTAATATTGGGTTAATCCAAGAAAAATTAGAATAATTTTTTTTTTTGTCTAAGGCAGAACTTGAAAACCAAGAGAAGAAAACTAGCTTGCCCATGATACAGAATGTCAGCACTGTAATTAATAAGTCAGTTTTCAGAATCAAGCACATCACAGTGATAATAAGCATCTCCTAGCCCGACATCCAAAATGACACAGTAAGTTAAAAACACAAGGCAATTTTACCTATCACATAGGATTTCTTGTTATCTTAAGAACCTTAATACATTCTGACAGTCTGTCATCAAGCAATACAGTTTCAGGATAGCTTTTCTGGCTTAAGTTTTCATAGCAGCTGGTGTCCCACACAAGGAACACCCACTGCACTAAAATCACTACTCTTCCTGCTAATAGACTCCACAAGTTACCAATATGAGAATCAGTTACACTTTTCAATTTTAAGATTCTGATTAAAATATTACATACTGTTTGCATGATGAAAAACCTGTTTAAAAAAAAAACTGCTTCATTGCTTCTTTATTATTACTGTGTTCACAGTGTGGGAAATCAAGAGATGTGCGTCAAATCTTTGCTTTCACATATTCTACGTTGTGCTTAAATAGTAATATAATTAAGAGCTAACTGGAACAAGTTTGTCATTTAGTGGCATGCTTTTATTTGTTTGTTTTCCATGCTACACTTCAAAAGCCTTTGGTTTCTGTCTTCTGCCTTGTATGTGAACTACACATTACAGTAATTTGGTTGGTTTTAAGTCCAGATTGAGAGACATACATTTTTGTTCCTACTTGAGGATTAGGTATCAAAACTTCCAAAACAATTAATTATGTAGTCAAGACAGTGAAGGAAATTTGTACATCTACCCACTGTTAAGATATACATAGAGTCAGCTAAATACCTCTCAGTCCAATAGCCCTCATATAGGTTAGAATTACCATTTCGGGAAATTTATGATGTCTGAGTCATCTCCACTGGTCTTGCAGATATGACAGAGGACCTATGGAAGACCTTTATTTATGTGGTAGATGGAGAACAGATAGGAATGTCTAAATCATGTACAACAGCAAGCATGTTCAATGTGCACATTGTGACACATCCATTTCATTTGGATTGAGTTTCTATTGAGTATAATGACAACAGAAATACATACAAGTTAACATTTTGACACCTGCATAGATGGTCTAGAAACCGCTATATTATAGACACCTTCAAGCTGAAGCTAGATTTCTGTTGTTGTATTATTTTTTAAAACAATAATACTTTCTTTAGAATGTGATTAATTCAATTACAGTCAAATGTTTCCCATGTCTTTCTGTTACCTGTACCTAATTTTTATTCTTGAAGTCTCACCTCTTCTCTCCTAGTGCAATACTTTTCTACCTCAATGTTTTTCCCTAATTCTTCATTTTTCCATAATTCTTTATGTCTACAAATCTTATGTCTTGGAAGAGTTTCATACAGTTTTTCTTTTTGTCTCTTTTCAATGTCCAGGAACTCAGGTGTCTCAAAAATCAGTTCTACTATGGTTGTCATTGATTTCCTTCTTAGTTATTATTTTCTAATATTTTTCTTTTATTTGGACCTAAACTTCCCAGTATACTCTAGAAACTATATACATTGTTACTACACCTGTACAGATAAATATGAATTAGTTTAATATGGTAGGGAAAAGAATAAATTTCATCTTTAAAAGAATTGCTTAGGGACTCCAGTCATCCTCTACTTCACAGACATTCAGTCATGCAGTAAAATGACTGTTTGCTTTTGTTTGTTTATTGTCTAGTTGTGGGCTTTTTTGGGGGTGTTGTTTGGTGGGTTGGCTGGTTGTTTTTCTTTTTTTTTTCTCCCTCTAAAAGCTATAGAAAATTAAATTTTAATTAAATAGCAGATCTTATAGAACAGACAATAATATACTGAATTACTTTTTCAACTAATGCAGAAATGGGCTTTCAAATTATTTCACAAATATAACCTTTCATTAAAAAATTTATTCTGAGTCAAAGATACTAATTGGAAATCTAGATTTTGAGAAATTTTGGTTCTAGATGTAATCTTAGGATTTCAGCTCTGATTCTGCTTTATGTAGGTGGAGCAGAAACCCATTTTTGTCTTCAAGGATAGAAGAAAACAGATGTAGACAATGCAGAAAGAAGCATCCAACCATGAACATCAGTGTAAAGGTGATTTATCAGCAAAAACGTGAAGTAATTGCTGCTCTCATTAGAAAATACCCTTATTTTCATATAAAAAGGCAAAGGTAGGAGTACTGGCAAAACTCTTCACTATTCACTCAAGCATTTCTTTGTTATTTTTTATTTCATCTTCAGGCACCCATCTAGAGGCAATAAAGTTGACGAACACAGTAAATAACTGAATGTCATTTAGCTCAGCCATCTGATAAATACTTGAAAAAGGCATAGTAGCAGTAAGAGATGACATTAAAAGATTCACAGAAGTATATAATTTATAATATGGACCATTTCTGACAGCTTTGCCTAATGTGTGTGGGAGAAATGTAGGTTTCACCAAGGACAAAATCTTTTCTGCAGTGTATATATTACTTATGATCAGAATCAAGAAATCATAGAATCTTGTAGCTTGAAAGGGACATCTTGAGGCCATCTAGCCCACCTCCACACCCAAAATAAGGTCACCTTTAACATTAGACTGTAGCAACAAACGCATAAAGATTTTGCAGCAAGAGTTTATATGAATTTTGTAAAAGGAACCTGAAATCTTTTAAATTTCAAATTACTACATTGAAGTTAGTCTAAGTTCCTAACCCCAATGCAAACAGCACACAGCTATAAATCTTAGGTTATAATGCTGATTAGTAATAAATTAGTGTATAGTTATGTTTGACAGCAAGAATTCTAAAGATATACAGGAATTCAATATAAGTATGTATAGCACACAGAACTGTAAATGTTGGATTTATCATACTTAGTTTAGTCTACAAGATTCTGTAAACTCATTTTTTAATGATACTTTCATATTCAATATCATTATTGTAAAGAAATTAAGATAAAATATGTGAGGCCATGTTTATTTTCTCACTGTTTTTTTCCCACTGTCACAGAAAAGAAAGCTTCAGCTTACTTTGTTAGCTTTTAATAGTTTATAACTGTTTTAGTATTTATCCTTAACACTCCTTGAAGGTCAGTCCATAGTTAACTTCTGGCAATACATTTTCTACTACACACACACAAAAAAAACAAAAAAAAAAAAAAAAAAATCATACCCTGGTACCAGAAACTCAGGAAGGAATTAATCTATATAGATATGTTTTTATTTTATATATACCTTATATGTATGTACGTATCCATGTATGGCTGATTTCACAGCCATATCATTAAAGTTCATTTTTGGAAAGAACAATATCCTTGGAAAAATCTACTTCCTTGGAAATAAGGAGTCTTGAAAGTTCAGAATGAGATGAATGGGACAATTCATACAACTCTGAGACTTTATTCTGTTTTTTTGCCTCAGGCAGAGGACAGTTCATCAGTTTACAGTGTCTTCATGTGTTTGAGGTTATATCTCTTGAAACCATAGAGGATAGAAATACAATAAAAAATGAAAACTTAGGATCATGAAAAACATTTTTAGGGAGTGTTGAATTTCAGAGTCATGGAAACACACAGCTCTATTTACATCAAAATATACAGGAATGCATTGAGAGTACTTAAACCTAGAAATTCCTTTGTAATTTTTCCTGTGTGTAGGAGCATGACAAAAAAACCACTGAGTTATACTCAGCACCCAATTTTCATCACCTTTTTTTGTTGTAAATCTTTTTCAACCTCTTCCAGCCCTTCTATTCTTTGATGTAAATGTTTATCTTTTTTAAGACCATAAAATAGGAAAAAGAAATAACCAAATTGTGTCAAAAAAATATTACTGAAAAATTGAAAACGCCAGACAAAAAGCATTTTGCTTTTAAGGACTAAAGTACAGACATTGTCATGTATCTTCAACATAATAGTCTGTGACTCGAAGGTAATATGCAATGAGTGTGATGCAGAGGTTGTTATGGTTTCAGGGGCTTCTATGACTTTTACTGAATGTAAAAGCCTACAAACAAACACGTTAAACCTGAACCTGGAGCTATAACTCCCAGAATGAGATAGTCTCCTTATATAGTGCAAATATGTGTATACATGTGTGCCTGCATATTAAATCCAAAACTATCTAACCTTCCCATACAAAGAAAGCTAATCTTGCTGCCTATATGCTTTCAAGAATTGAGAACCAATCCTAGAATAAATGTTTTTTTGCTAAATAATAGAGAAGTATTTCAAATTCTGCTTTAAAGGAACATTTCCAAAGTTAGAGACAACATGCATACTATTGGCATTAAGTGGGACTTAGGGTGCCTAACTGTCCTTCATCCTTCTGAAAGACTCTTGTTCTCCTGGATATTCTAAGTAAATCAAAATCAATGGAAAATTTCTCATTTTCTTCAGAGGTTTTTAGATCAGGCTGTAAAGGTTTGAATTTGTTCCCACCGGTAGCAACATCAAATTCTGTTGACTTCTGGCCTGAGGACAAGTCCCTAAAGTGCCTTCCTTCTCATAACATGCATCATTTCCTTTAATGCATTCATCTCCCATGAAATGCTCACAGTTCATATTTGTATAGTGTACCAGTAAATAAACTATATCTTTCCTATGAATTCATCATCACTATTACCACAGAGTTCTAGATTGTTTTATTGTATCTCTAATATTTATTTTATCATTCTGGTAGTTTTTTCTCTAATTTAGCAGGCCGATTATTATAGTGTACAGCATACTCTTCCCAACCTATCACCCCTCTCTACATCATACTTGCCATACACTTATATAATATTTTTTAAATAACTTTCTTTCTCCTAAATATCTTGTAAAGGTAAAGTGAGAAGGAAAAAATAAAACATAAAATGAAGGAAGCACACAGTGAAAATCCATGTTAAATACCATGAAATATTTGACTCCTTTCCCACAAAAATTGCCCTTTTCACTCTGCAGTATTGACTACATGTTCTTGAAATAACAGAAACAAGGGCTGTGCCTTAAATTATTGCTATTCTTGACCCTTTCCTCTCCTTGACGTACTGTTCTGTATCAAATTGCTTGATTATCTTCTCATTCAGAGAAGAAAATACTCAGTTCTAAATTAATAAAACTGATTCTTTCAGTCGATGGCATTAAGAGACTTTAATATTCATAATAATTGGATTGAGTAGAGGCTGAATGAAATTGATACCAAAAATATAATTCAGAATTTTTAATGGGTTTTATCAGTATGTTTTTCTTGTTTGGTAAAAGGTAACAGTAACACCTTTTTGTTTCTTGTTACTAGGTCTATATTTATGAACTAGAAGTACATTTTTGAGGGCATGCAATGGTTTCTGAAAATAATGTTTATTGTAAACTAAAAATATTTAAGCAATTAAGAACATAAGAACTATGAGCAGTAGTTAAAAAACAATTATCATTCAAAACTAAAGAGAAAATGGGCAATAAGATCCCAAATATTACAGACCTCTCATATCTGTCTTACATGTGATACTCTTTTTACATAACTGTTATGGATTGTATGTTGTAAAATTTAATATTAAAGTATTATCAGTTATCATTGCTAAAAGACTTTAACTCTCAAAAAAATTCAGAAGTTAATAGTTCTGCATTTCCAGGTGATTTTGCATTGTTTTTTGAGTTACTCATGGAGAGGTGCTGGGTAAAAGTATTACAAGAATTACCTTGTTTTTTTAATATTGTTAGTATTTGGAGAACTAAATAATAGCAGTAGTCTACTGAATTTAGACATGCCAGATATGTGCTCTCTGCCCAGGACTGTCAGTCATCTCAAATTTGTGATTTGGTCCCAAATGCAATTGCTGTCCTCAGACCAATGAGATATGTGGTTTGTGCCCCTCACATAATTTGATATAGCTTTTAAATTGCAAGATTATAGAATACTTAAGGTTAGAGGGGACCTCATGACATCGTCTAGTCCCGTTATTTCCTCCAAACACAGCACAGATGGCAAACTTCCTCCTCAATTTCACTGTTAATCCATAGCCAGCAGTTTAAAAGAAGTGATTATTAACACATATGGTGGTTGTGAAATGCAGTATTTCTTCCACTTTTCAGCCTTTTCAGTATAGGAAAGACATTGAGAAACTGGAGATAGCCCTGGAGAGCCACTAGATTTTGAAGTGGCTGGAGTAAGGAGTATTACACGGAGAGGCTGTGTCAGTGGGCCTTATTCAGTTCAGAGAACAGATGGCTAAGGTGTCAACTTAATATTGTCTTCCACTATTGAATGTCTGTTTATAGAGAGATTTTAACCAGGTTATTCTTAATGATGCACAGCAAAAGTATGAGAAGAATGAATGCAGTTACACTGAGGAAAATTTCCTCTTGTGATTAAGAAAACAGCAACAACAAAAACACAAAGTGGTCAGACACTGGGGCAACTTCCCTCAAAGATTCTGAAGTGTCGGACATTTTCAGAATTCTGATTGACAGTTCCTGGAGAAACAATTATAATTGAAGTTTTTCCTCACCTGATCAGGTAGCTTATGCTCCCTTCCAACCTACATTGTTCTGTGGTTTTACAATTTAATATAGGTTACAAATTATGAGAGGAACTGTAACCATACCAAAATCTTCACCGACTCTGGAGGTAGAAGGCACAAACCACACATTCTACGAGGCTGATAACAGTGGTAAGATTCAGGAGAAATTTACAGATAGGTGGTAGCAATCACTCTCAGTCTGTCTCAGTGTTTCCATGTAACAATTGCTCATGATGACTGTGGTCAGTTTTATGGCAATCCCTGATAGCTTGCCCTGAAGAAAGTGAACCAGATGATTTCCACAAGTTTCCACTTCTATGCCAAAGACTTGAAAAAGGTGAGTGAGACAAAAGGAAACCTAATTAAGGGGTGACATTCAACTTTTCTGTATTACATTATTGCTGTAAAACCCTAAATTTAGCTGAGTTGGTATACTGTATATACTATCAAGTAGTGTGCAATTTTAATACCAGACCCTGTTCCTCTGATTAAACATATAAATGTTAGCTTGCTTTTGTATGTTGTTCTGGAATAAAATTGCTAGTTTCTCCCAAAACAAAATCAGATGTAATTCTAAGGATAGTTGTAGCGTAAATTCTGGAAACGTTTATTTCTGTCACTGACTATAGAGAAGATCTTGGGTTTTTTGATGTTAGTGTTATCAGAGATTAATGCCATCCAAATTGACTGCTTCAAACATACCCTTTCTCTGTGATGGACACTACCAGTATAAACAGTAAGATGTATCCAACAATAGAAAAATTCAGTGTGTAACTGATATAAGAGAAAATGTATCAAGAATTTAGTTATCTGTGTTCTAGATAAAGTCTATTTTTCTTCATTATCTCAATTACACTGAGTGTAGTCAGAATATTTGGAGGAGTCTAAGTGACAAAGCAAACATATAAAAATACAGTAAAATATTTGTAGAATATGCAGGAAATTTTGGAAAGTGATTATTTAGAAATATAGTGTTTCTTTTCCTTTTTTCCTTCCTTTTTTCCATTCCTCTTTCCTTGTCTTGCCTTACCTTACTTTCCTTTGCAATCTTCTGTGAGGTGGATCTTTGCTAGTGAAAATGCTTCTCCTTTTCATTTTTTAAGCAGAGCAGTTCTTAAATCTGTTACAACTTGTCTATGGAGCCATATGGGTTTCCATATGGCATATCTTTTGATGACTGTGCCATATTCAGTATCTTACCCATGTGCATGTCTGTGTAATCAAGTGTTTTATCTTTAATTTCCTTCACTGGTTTGTAGAAGATAACTCTGAGTGTATTAGCACATTTCTGCTTTATCTGCCTATCATTGGATTGGAGGATAGAATGTTCACACATTCTTTAATTGGGTAGTTAATTCATCTAAGAGAAGATGTGGCAATATGAAATGTCTTCTGTAATGAGTGGTATGAAAATGTTCTCCTTGGTACTGACCAATTTATTGCCATAAATAAGCAAATGGAAGTTTGTCTTAAAGAATTTAAAGAACTAAATTGGAGAATATTCGAAACTGTATAAAAACAATATTAAGGAAGATTTTTGATTTCTGATATTGTTTACATGACTCAGGAATGTCAGAAAATGAGAAAAATATTTGTTCAGAGTTATAAGCAGCGGGGATGCATCACTTTTTGATGAAATAAGGATGACTTCCAAGAAGGCATTAATAGAAAAGTGTAGGCTGAAATACTTGTGAAGTTGTAAACCTCATAATGTCAAGTATTTTGGTTCAGCCAAAATTCATTACTTGCTTTATACAAGTAGATGCAGTTATGTTTTCATATCGTGACATTTCTCTACCAAACTAAGGAAATAAAGGAAACTTGTCATTTTCTATGAGGTTGCATGTAATTAAAGGGTACCAAATAAATATCAATATGTAAATGAGAACTAGAACTGCTGCCTTCTATTTGTCATAAGCCTTGACTCTTGTGTATATTTTTTTCTTATAAGATAATTTTGGCTCCCTATTACAAAGCCTTCAGATGTATAAGGTAGATAGATGGTTGTCTTAGAAAACTATTATAGGATAGAGTAATTTCTACTTTTGAAAGATCATAAAAGTCTATATTTACTTGCCAGACAAAAAAACTGTCTGGTTGCAAAATAAAGGTAAAGAAGAAAAATTTCATCATTACTAATATTTTCCTGTGATTATAGTAAAATTTAATGACTTAAAAAGAAAATAAGCATTACTCAGACCCAGTCCTTTGCCTTTTTAGTCTGAAGATGTGCAAACAGTCTAGTGTTAGGAGCAGGAAGAAGCTGTTCACCAGCCCTCGTTTCCTCTGAGTAGGGAACAGATTCTTCAAGGAAGATTAGTTTCATAGTTTGATTCTGAGGATAGGAGCTGTGATACGTTCTTGATTTAAGCTTGCATTCAGAGTTGGAATAGAAAATAAGAAATTCTTCTAGTTACAGAAATACATAAATATTTAAAAAATATTAAAGCATTGCTTAAAATTTAAATTTTTAGTTGTTGCTAGGAAGCACAGTATTTTGTGAAGAGATAAAGAAAAGAAGTTAAAAATGAGAGAGAAAAAAGTTATAGTAAAAAAAAGTTTGGGAAAATTCAGTTTGGAAATATTTGGAACATCTCATGTCATGCACGCATTGTAAAGCTTACTTTTTCATGCATGAAGATTGCTTACTGTGCTTGTACATACTCATTAAAGTTTTATTGTATCAGCTTCAATTTCGAATGCAGCGCATCGGTTTACTGCCCAGTACTGCATTGATCCACACAGCAATACTGGATACATATTTATGGTTAGAGAAGGTTAATGATCTTCCAAAACTGCCATTTTATTTTAATCTTTAATTAATTCAGTAGAAGAGATAATATAAAACTTCTCTTGATTTGGGTGGGATTTTTGTTTGTTTGGTATATTTTTTCTTTGGTTGGGTTTTGTTTGTTTGTTTTTTCCCCTTTGTGTTTATGACAATACCAGGAATAAAATCTCGACAATGCATTTTCTCAAAGAGTTTGTTTGTGTAAATATTAGCCCATTAATATACAAACCTTCTGTCATGACTTAACTCCAGTCAGAAACTAAACACCACACAGCTGCTCACTCACCTCCCTCCTCCCCCAGTCGAATGGGGAGAAAATTGTTGGAAAGGTAAGATAATTCATGCGTTAAGATAAGAACAGTTTAATAATTGAAAATAAAATAAATTAAATAATGATAGTACTACTACTGCAATAACATGTAATAATAATATTAGCAATACTACTAGTAATGATAATAATATGTAATGAGAAGGAAAACAGCAATGGAAATAAAAATTACACAATTGCTCACCACACATCCACTGATGTTCAGCCAGTTCCTGAGCAACAAGAGAAACAGAGTCCTCTAGCCAACTCACCCCAACTTATACATTGAGCCTGATGTCTGATGGCATGAAATATCACTTTGGTCAGTCTGGGTCACCTGTTCTGCCTGTGTGTCCTTCTAGCTGCTTCTAGAAAATAAGCTGGGAACACAAGTGCAGTATAAGAAACTGAAAAAGTCCTTGGCTTATGTAAACATTACTTGGCAACAACTAAAAACATTGGTATGCCAAAATTCTTCTCAATACATATCCAAAACATAGCCTCATACTAGCTGCTATGAAGAAAATTAACCCTATCACAGCCAAAACCAGCACACCTTCATAGTTTCTTATCAAACACAATTTAATAGCTACATAGGTCTGCTGCAGTAGAAGACATTAATGGTAACCGTATAGTTTGGGCCTGCTATTTTGAAACAACTTCTACTAAATAGTAAAAACCATCCATACCCTTATCAACAAGTTTATAGGCAGAGCTGGAAAGATTTACTCAAACTTTTGATTTTTACAGTGTCTTTCCCTTATCTGATTCTGATCTCCATACAGTTTACCAAAATAGATCCACCAAAATTATAGCACAAGTATTTGACTACTGATCCATATAAAGGTTCATACATGTTAAAAAATGCATACACAAAAAAAGGTATGTCCAATGACTGTGCTTAAGGAAGAAAATGCATAACCAGTCACCTTTCTTCTGAAAAATACCACTCATACCTTCCTCTGAAATACTAACTTGTACAGTAGATAATGACTATCTTTTCTTCTACGCTGTACCTATACGAGCACCAACCTTAAGGAAGATTATAATCTTTTAAAATTTACTAATAAGTAAAAAGTGATATAGTTCTAATATAACTGTTCTTTAATGAAAAAGCAAGTCTGGGGGAAAAAAAAAAGAAACAAACCACAAAACTATATTGTTTCATCTATACTGTTCATTAAGTTCTTCATCTGGTGTTTTATTTTATTAGAATAGTTATAGCAAACTGCAAGAACATTTCAAGATATTAATTACGTAGGTTGTCTCAAAAGAAGAAAAAACCACATACCTTATAGTATTTGGAAAGGGAATTTGTATGTATTGACTTGTGTAATAATTGCCTTCTTTTTCTTCATAGTGAATTCTATTTAGTATTTATGAGAAGAGAAAGACCATGAAAGATGCTTGTGTTGTGTGCATACACAGTATATAAGCTCTTGAAATTCTTTAAAGGACAACAAAACGCACTGGATTTCTCTTCATAACTTTTCACACTGCCTCTTATGTTTGACAATTACATAACCATTGAGTGTTTCATTATCTAAGACCTGTAGTAAGTTCTGTTTTAAAAAATAATAAAATAAGAAAAGAAAAAAAACCAAACAAGCAAACCACAAAACCAACTGTATGGTGAAGGGGTAAGATTGGGTCCAAATACTGAGGATTACATCTATATTTAAATTTATGGGAGGGTTTTTTTATTTTCTTTTTCTTTGTTTTCTATTTAAAAATTATCTTGTATGTATTTTTCCTAAGAGGAAGAAAGGAAAACGGAGGTGGGGAAAGTTAGAGAGAATGAGAGAAATATAGCAGTTGGCACTATAAATTTACAACCTTTTATTCAGCTTTTATCAGAAAAAGAACTGTCCTTACTGCAGTGCTTGCAGCCTGAAATGCACTCCATCATTCCACTCTGAAACTCTGATAAGTCCAGATGTGTGATGGCCTTCAGCTCTAAATCAGGCTATGTACTTCTAACATGACCTTCCCGTAGGCGCCACAATATCTCTGTCTCTGACTTCCTATGACACGTCTTCTTTAGCAACTTTATATATTGTACAGAAGAATGGACATGAAAGATTTTTCAGTTTCTGACTTACCCATTTCCCACCTTGGATTGCAATGGTAATTATAAGTTTATTCTCTGGATCTGAACAATCAAAGGACTAAAATAAAATAGAAGAATAAAGTATTGTTCATTCCAGTCATGGCAACTAAACAAATAGCATACAAACTTCAGAAAATTCTTCAGCTGCATTTATAATCTCATTCACGGTACAAAACATACTATGATAAAATAGTAGTAGAATGCTCTTCTTTCCATAAGATTCTTGATAATTTTTATTATATTTTTAACTTCATTGGCTTGACTATTTTACAACAGTATTTTAAAAATTCATAATCTGTATAGTTCTGGAGAAAGTAATGAGAATGAAATTTTATAAGGTTTAGAGGCTGCTGCTTCTTTAGTATCCAAGAACTTTTAAAATTAACGTTAACTTTTATTTCAAACAAATAACTAATGCTCAAACCTACTCTTTTACAAGAATTCAGTTAAATCCAAGCACTGTGGGAACACAACTAGAGTTTTTCATTCGTGTTCTCTTCAATGGGAAGCAATTTTGGCAAATGTACTAGATGTTAGAAACATTCATTGCATCCTTAGATTCCTCAGACTTCCAAGATGAAGGCATGAATAGAAAGTTAAGGTTCTTGAGTTTATGGTAACCCTTCACTAGATGCTTGTGCTGATCTCCACCTGAGTTAGTGGGGAACATTCAGTGGAAAACAGTGTTCCCTACCACTTCCATCTACATCTACTTTCTGTGCTTCAATTTGATGCTTCAGTTAATTGGAAGCTTTATGTAGGAAATGGCAGCAGGAAGATTTGCTCACAGAAGCACTGGTATCTCAGTGAAATTTCAGCAACTTTTGTCATTTTAGCTTCAGGATTGAACTGCTAATTATAACAATAAAAACTCCTCAAAAAACTCAACTCATTTTATCCAGCAGCTGAGGAGACCTGAAATGTCTTTACTAAATGCCTGAGCCAAGTCCAAGTTTCAAGGTTCTTCACAGAACAACCAGGTTGCAAAATGACAAATCTAGTCTATACCTTGGTGGCTGGACTCTCAATCATGAGAGAGAAAATTAAGAGAAAGCTATAGCAGTATATTTATTCCATATTAATAGAAGGCAGGGTACCTTCTTCTGAAGAGAGGAAGCTTGAGCTCTTCCTTTCTCCTACCCTTCAGAAAAGATGAACTATCAAACTATTTGGAGACTGGTAATTTTATCTTTGTCTTTTGTCAAAAATCGTAAAGTTAATGCTAAAATTTAGGACAAGAAGCTCAGGTAAAGCTTTAGTCTGTTGATTAGTCTAGTGTCTTGTTTGTTGTAAGACACTTCAAAAGGTCTTTGTTTTACCTGACTGCAGAGCAAGAACATTTATTAAACATTACAGATGATGTTTTAAACACTCAATTGCTTCATAAAGCTGTATAGGCTGTCCAATACAATGCTGGTTCCTAGTACCCCTGAGTATTGCTTGTTCTGTTTATTTTTCTTTTACACACTCCAGGTCTCACAGCAGATCAGAGGACAATAAGATTTATAACTGTTACGCTAATTTCAAATTATGATTGCTAATTCCTTCTCAAATAGCTAGATTCCAGTTACTTAAGTCCTGTTCTGTAAACACCAGTCATGAATTTATTGAATATTAGCCACTTCAGATAGCATGTGGCCTTATGTAGTCACACATGTTATTCTAATATTATGTGTGGAAAGATTCAATAATTTTTGTATACCTTCATTCAAGGCAAATGACTAAGTACTAAGTACTAAAATATTATTGCATATATGTTTTATGTGCATTACAAACACTAAACAATGATTTAGCTAGGTTTTCCTTAGACTCTAAGATTACTTCTGAAATTCGTATATGATGAACACACAATCATGATAGGTATATTAAAATGATGCATTAAAACACAGGAAGTTATATTTTTACTTAAAAGTAAATTAAATCAATAAATTTAGTATGTGCACAGATGAGCTCAGTCTTTGCAAACAATAATCACTTACTGTTTAATTTTTCTGGGCTGCACTGCTTCATACCCTGACCTGAAGAGCCATTTCAGCTATCTTCCCTACCCCCATATGCTTGACATTTTGTTCATTAGGACTGGCTTTCCTGATCGTCACAATACAAGATAAACTGTTGTATTAAGAGGAAATGATGGTGTCGCCTCTCCATAATTGAATCTGGAAGATGTATCTGCTGTTCTTTAGAATGACATATTTGAGAAGCCAAATAATCAACCTCAAGGGAACAGCTTTCTGTGCCTGAGAGATTCAGGTCGCCTAATACTTCACCACAGTTTTTTGTGCAGAAAACGTGAAGTTTTTGTCAAAACAAGCCAGCTCACCTGATAAATAATCATGTCATATAGAAATATATGTTTTTGCTAAAAATGCTTTAAAAATAAGGTTTAAGGTACTAATTCAGAGAGAATGGGATATAAAATGGTCTATTCATCACTTTCTGTTGTCTTGCAAAGGCTATGTTCCAGGACTAAACTTCAAGGACTCTTCTCTTCTTCTTTGTTTTTCCCCTCTAAGAGATAGGGACCATAAAAGAAGTGATACTTAAATCAGTATTTAGAAAATAAGTCCTTATGGAAAAATACAGTGGCATTTTTTTCAAGTATAGATAAAACAAACATTTATCGTATGCATTTTTTGTATAGGGAATAATCAAGGACATCCAGACAGGATTATTTCCATCCCAAGTTCTCCAGCCTTGAAAAAACAAAATGCTGCCTGCCAGTGACAGTAACTAGTAAGAGACATGTAACAGAATCCTCATGTATTTTTAGAGAACAATTAGAATTTCTTTTAATTTCCATGTCAATACATGCATACACAAAGGATATCTCCAAGGATGGACACTTCATCACCTCCACAGGCAACCTGTCATCCTCACAGTGGCACTGTGTGTCACTCTCACAGTGAAAAAGTGTTTCCTGATGTTCAGGTGGAACTTCCCGTGGTTCACTTTGTGCCCATTGCCCCTGGTCCTGTCACTTACCACCACTGACGAGTCTGGATCTGTTTTCTTTAAGTCCTCCCTTCAGGTAACTATAGACATTGATGAGATCCACCCTGAGCCTTTTCTACTCGAGGCTGAACAGTCCCAGCTGTCTCAGCCTTTTCTCGTAGGAAAGAACCTCATATTCCTCTATCATTTTTGTGGCTCTTTGTTGGAGTCTCCCCAGTATGTCTATGTCAATCTTACTCTGAAGAGACCAGAACTGGGCACAGGACTCCAAATGTACCCTCACCAGGGCTTAATAAATAGGAAGGATCACCGCCCTTGTACTGCTGGCAGTACTTTGCCTAATGCAGCCCAGGGTATCATTGGCATTCTTTGCACCAAGAACACTTTCCTGGCACCTGTTCAACTTGGTGTCCACCCCCACACCCAAAGCCTTTTCTGCAAAACTGCTTTTCACCTGTGTGGCTCCTAGCATATATTGCTGTCCCTGAGATTGTTTCTTCCTGTGCGCAGGAGTTTGCACTTCTCTTTGTTGAACTTCACAACATTCCTCTCAGCCCACTTCTTCTTGTAAAGGTTGCTCTGGATGGCAGAATGACTCTCTGGTGTATCAGCTACTCCTCCCAGTTTTGTGCAACAGCTCACTTGCTGAGATGCACTCTGTCCCCTCATCCAGATCATTAATTATAAATTATTATAAAATTAAGGAGACTCTCTACAGCTTCAAATTCAATCTCTTCCTGCTACAGGAATATATATGACACAATCCTATCTATTACCTGATCCAGATTCAAAGTTAAATGGGGCTGGATGCAGTATTGATCCCAAGAGTACACTGCTAGTCACTGGCCTCCAACTAGACCTTGTGCCACTGATGGCCTGCCTCTAGGCCAAGCCATTCAGCCAGGTTGTATCCCACCTCACTATAAGACAGCATCTCAGGTATTAATGAAGCCCAGATAGACAATGTCCACTCCTCTCCCCTCATAGAGCAAGCTAGTAACTTCATCATACAAGTTATCAAGTTGGTCAAGCATGACTTCACTCTTGTTGACTACTTTGAAGTAGTTGAAGCTTTGTTGACTACTCCTGATGATTTTCCTGTGCTTCATGTGCCTGGAAGTGGATGCCAGGATTAACTACTGCATCACCTTCACATGCTTATAAAAAGACTATTTTGAAGAAAAAGACAGTGCTGCCATTGTGAGTGACTACCAGTGGGAAGTCATAGAATTTTGTCTCTGGCTCCAACAGTGATGCATTTCTTGCTGAGCAGAAGATGCAAGACAGCTACACTTCCTAAATATCAGTTTCTATGTGCATGCCATGTTGTTAAATAGCAATACTGGCAGATATATAAGGTTTCATTGATGATTCAATTTACAGTAAAGCTGAAAAAAAATCTTGCATTTCACAGCAATCCTGTTGATACCAAATCACTTGGAATGCAGCAGATTTTTATTCCATCACTACCTTGCTTACCTTGATAACTACAAATTGCATACCCCTGGCTCAAAGTATTCAGATGTCTTCAGTTAAATAAAATAATAAGATTTGAGTAACTTGAAACTTATAAAAATAATTTTAAAATAGTTTGCATACCATGCTTTTAAATAATGAAATATAAAAATTCAAAGTGGAAGTGCTTGTCTTGCCCATAATACCTAACCCTAGAGGCAATTAATCATCTGAAAGAGAAATGTTTTTCAGATATGATTTCTTAAGAAATTTGAAAGCTGTTTCTAACAGGGTTATTTTTAAGGAACATTTTTCTCATTCTAGGGCGTATTTTATACTTTTGGTGGGTTCCATGCCTGAAGACTTTAATGACTGGTGAAATACTTTGCCCACACCAGGTTTCAGCATCTGCTTTATTATCCTCCTAGTCTTTTCAGGTGAAAGGGAGACAGTACAAGACCTTAAAAGAAAAAGAAATTGTTAATGGAAATACAGTGTGAAAAGTGAAAAAGATTCACTCTTCCCATGCCCAAAAGCTCTTTTTAATGTGTTTTATGTGTGGAGGAAGGAGGAGTAAATGAAATGTCTTCACACACTTACACACTAGATCATAAAGGAGCCTGGAATAATGGAGAAATAAATTGCTTTGGCGTCTGTATTATAAAGCTAAGCATATGATTGTGCCATGAATGTAGTGTCTTATAAAGAATAATTTCCTATATTGTCATAAAAAAGTATGATAGTCCATTAATATCCATTCACTTCTCTGCCTTTCTGATGCAGCTACACTAATGTGTTTGCAGGGGTTTTGAATAACCATGTTAAAGAGGATAGATGTGCTAAATAAAGACTTTCCAAAGGGAACTTCATCCCCCAATTGCTCCTAGTATTCTAGATACTTTCTTTCTGAAATGTATTGACCATTATTGGTGACAAGGTATTACAGGATATGCGTCAGTACACTGATCTTTAATCTTAAATTCTTATGAATATCATGTGAAGCTGAAAGACCTGTGATGTGCTTGGCTTTTTTCCTTTCTGTGAAATACGAACTCTCCCTCTGTACGCTGTCTCTCCTCATATTTTTTATCCCAGTTTTCACTTTGCTTAGTTTCAAACAACCCAATTAGATCATATTTCACTTTAAAGCATGGAATGTTTCAAATAATTTGTAGAAGAACTTGTTGAAACTTTAAAGGAAAAAAACAAAACAAAACAAAACACAAAACTAATCCAAAGATGGTGTCAGAAACTATTGTTGCTAAATCAGTAGATACCAAATAAAGTAATAATTGTTGTATAATAATAAATAATACCCAATATTTAAAGTAACTAAAAGTAAAAAAAAACCAATCTGCTGTGTTGAGTTAACCTTGGCTGCCTGCCAGATGCCCACCAAGCTGCCTTTTCACTCCCCTTCTTCAAAAGGACATGGAGATAAACTAAAATTAAGATGTTTGTGGGTCAAGATAAAGAAGTGGAGATTGCCTAACACTTAAAGTCATGGACAAACAACACTCAGCTTAGGGAAAAATGATTTAATTTATCATCAAATAATATACATTTGGATAGTGAAAGAAAGAAAGAAAGAATCTTTCCCCCACACCTTTCTAGGCTCAATTTCAATCTTTCTTTAATGATTCCTCTACCTCCTCCCGCATCAGCAGCATAGAACAATGGAGAATAGAAGCTACAGTCAACTTTTAAGAGCTACTCTCTGCCAATCCTTCCTCCCCATATTCTTCCATATCTCCATTGTGGAGTCCTCCACAGGTTACAGTGTGGATACCTGCTCCACCGTGGTCTCCTCCACAGACTGCAGAAGAATATGTGTTCTGGCACGTGCAGCACCTCCTCCCTCTCTTGACAGCAAACATGGTGTCCACAGGGATCTCTCTCACACTTTTTATCCCTCATTCCTTACTGACATACAGTGTCTTCCCCTTTTTTAGGTATGTTTTCCTTGAGGTGCTTGGCTGTTGAGGTCAAAAATGTCTTGCAGTGTGTAATTTCAAACTGTCTGGAACTGGCCGGAATGAGCTCTGTCTGGTTCAAGCCAACAGCCTCTGGCCTCTCCTCTTGAACACTATCCCTGATGCGTCCCTGCTGCCAACACTTTGATTTTCACACCTGATACACCAATGACACTTATTTAATGGATTGTTCCAGATAGCATGATAGTGAGTTTAGAATCATAGAATCATTTGGGCTGGAAGGGACCTTAAAGATGATCTAGTTCCAAACTCCCTGTCATGGGCAAGGCCGCCTTCCACTAGACCAGGTTGCTCAAAGCCTCATCCAGCCTGGCCTTGAACACTTCCAGGGATGAGGCTTCCACCACTTCTCTGGGCAACCTGTTCCAGTGCCTCACCACCCTCTCTATGAAGAATTTCTTCAGAATATCTAATCTAAACCTCCCCACTTCCAATTTAAACCCATTAACCTTTGTCCTGTCGCTGCAGGCCCTTGTAAAAAGTCCCCTCCCAGCTTCCTTGTAGCCCCTTCAGGTACTGGAAGATGCCATAAGGTCTCCCCAGAGCCTCCTCTTCTCCAGGCTGAACAAGCCCAATTTTCTCAGCCTTTCATCATAGGAGAGGTGCTTCAGCCCTCTGAGCATCTTTGTGGCCCCCCATTGTACTCGCTCCAACTGGTCTATATCCTTCTGATGTTGAGGGCTCCACAGCTGGATGCAGCACTCCAGGTGGGGTCTCACAAAAGCAGAGCAGAGGGGGAGAATCACCTCTCTCTACCAGCTGGCCACAGAAAAACTGTATTTTGCCTCTGTTTTAGTTACGTTTCAGATAGTCATATGTTCACTTTTCTAAAACCTTGTTTCTTTACTTAATACATCACAAATATTGTCATTACAGGAAATCTATTTTAAATAGGTAACTTATCTATTTAAAACAAGGTATCCTATGAAGACACTGAGGATGTTGGCTAGTTGTGTAGGGTTAGGGTCAGGAAGGCCAAGCTACAGCTGGAGTGGAACTTAGCAAGGGATGCAAAGAATAAGACGGGCTTCTACAGGTAAATCAGCCAGAAAAGGAAGGTCAGAGAACCCGTACTGATGAACGTGAGTAGTAAACAGGCAACAACAGATGAGGAGAAAGCTGAGGTACCTAACAGCTTCTTTGCCTCAGTCTCCACTGACAGTATTTTTTCCCACACCTCCCACAGGGAGTGGATGGACTCCAAGACAGTGATAGAATGGGTGAAGTCCCCACTGTAAGACCAAAAAAGGTTCATGACCA
This sequence comes from Eurypyga helias, assembly GCF_000690775.1. Classification (NCBI taxonomy): domain Eukaryota; kingdom Metazoa; phylum Chordata; class Aves; order Eurypygiformes; family Eurypygidae; genus Eurypyga; species Eurypyga helias. The sequence goes on along the minus strand of NW_010262191.1, from coordinate 63,306 downwards.
CATGAGGAACCTGAACATACATAACTCAGTGAGACCTGATAAGATGCATCCCAAGGTCCTGAGAGACTTGGCTGATGTAGTTGCAAAACCACTCTTCATAATATTTGAAAAATCATGGCAGTCATTTGAAGTCCCTGGTTACTGGAAAAAAGAGAATCATAGAATCACAGAATCATACAAAGGTTTGGGTTAGAAAGGACCTTAAAGAGCATCTAGTTCCAACCCCCCTTCCATTAGTAAGGATACCTACCACTAGAGCAGCCAGCCTGGCCTTGACCACTTTCAGTGATTGGGCATCCACAACCACTCTGGGAAAACTGTTCCAGTGCTTTACCACACACTCTGTGAAGAATTTCTTCCTGATATCTAATCTAAACCTCCCCACTTTCAGTTTAAACCTGTTACCCCTTGTCCTGTCAATACAGGTCCTTGTACAAACTCCCCCTCCAGCTTCCTTGTAGGCCCTTTTCAGGTACTGGAAATTGCTGTAAGGTCTCCCTGGAACCTTCTCTTCTCCAGGTGAAACAAGTCCAATTCTCTCTGCCTTTCATCATAGGAGAGGTGCTCCAGGCCTCTGATCATCTTCGTGGTCTCCTTTAGATTTACTCGAACCAGTCGATATCCTTCCGATGTTGTGTCCAGGTGGGGTCTCACCAGAGCAGAGTACAGGGACAGAATCCCCTCCCTCGACCTGCTGGCCACACTTCTCCTGATACAGCCCAGGATACGGTTGGCCTTCTGGACTGCCAGCGCACACTGCCGGCTCATGTCCAGCTTTTCATTCACCAATACCCTCAAGTCCTTCTCCTCAGGGCTTCTCTGAATCCATTTGCTGCCCAGCCTGTGCTTGTGCTTGGAAACATTGCACTAATTTTTAAAAGGGGTACAAAGCAGGACCCTTGGAACTATCGACTTGTCAGCCACACCATCAATCCTGGGAAGGTCATGAAGCAGATCATTACAGAGGTTATGCTGAGGCACACAGAGGACAGGAAGGTGATTCAAGACAGACAGCATTACTTCATTAAGGGCAGGTCCTGCCTGACTAAACTAGTGGCCTCCTATGCTGCAACGACCACATCAGGGGACAAGGGAAGAGGTACACATGTCACCTATCTGGACTTCTGTAACGCCTTTGACATGATCTCCCACTATATCCTTCTCCCTAAACTGAAGAGATATGGATTTGATGGATTGACTGTTCAGTGGATGAGGAATTAGCTGGATGGGTGCCTCCAGAGGGTAGTGGTCAACCGCTCACTGCCAGATGAAGATCAGTTATGAGTGGTGTCCCCCAGAGTTCAGTATTGGGACCAATACTGTTTAATATCTTCATCAATAACACAGACAGTGGGCTTGAGTGCACTCTCAGCAAAATTTCAAACAACCTGAACTAATGAAAGATGACCCTCTTTACTTCAGGGTGGTTGGAGTAGATGACCATTAAAGGCCCTTCCAATTCAAATCCTTTCTATGATTCTAAATATATTAATATTCATTTACATATAAGTAATATAAGATTTGACATTATTTACATTGACAAAAACACAGAAGTTAAACTTTTAAATGAAGTAATACAATTTTTATTTTATACTAAAATCTTCAATGCACCCAAATAGTAGATGATCATTAAATAATGAAAAATGTGTATTATGTATTACTTATTTTAGTTGATACAATTGCTAAAAGCAGCTGAGATTTAATACATCTTGAGAAACTATTATTATGCATCTAAACATTGCATAAAGACAATGTAGTCAGCATCAACCTATATAAATTTCCTCCTGATCATTATATTTAATCGTGTCAACCTGAAAGGAAGTTGCAGAGATATGGTTGGTTTTCTCTTCTCCCAAGTGACAACTGATAGGACAAGAGGAAATGTAAGTTTGCAGATGACACCAGGTTGGGTGGTTAAAAGGTTTTGTATCTGAAATTCCTAAACTATCTGAGTCATCCACATGGAACATGACATGTCTGATCTCAAACTGATTTCAAATTGATCTCAAGTTTCAAATTACAAAAGAATCATAGAATCATTTAGGCTGGATCATTGACTCTAGCTGAAAACCTAACACTGCCAAGTACATCACTAAACAAGTTCCTAAGCATCATGTCTATGTTCCTTTTAAATACCTCCAGAGATGGTGAGTCAACAACCTCCCTGGGCAGCCTGTTCTAATGCCTGATAACCCTTTCAGTTAAGATTTTTTTCCTAATTATTAATCTAAACCTGCCCTGGAACAACTTGAGGCTGTTACCTCTTGTCCTATCACTTGTCACCTGGGAGAAGAGACCAAAACCCACCTCTCTTCAACCTCCTTTCAGGTAATTGTAGAGAGCGATAAGGTGTCTCCTGAGCCTCCTCTTCTCCAGGTTAAACCACCCCAGTTCCCTCAAATGCTCCGCATAGGACTTGTGCTCTAGACCCTTCACAAGCTGCTTTGTCCTTCTATGGACATGCTCCAGTACCTCAGCATTTTCTTGAAGTGAGGGGCCCAAAACTGAACACGAAATTCTAGGTCCAGCCTCAGCAATGTGAGTACAAGGGGACAATCACTTCCCTAGTCCTGCTGGCCACACTGTTCCTGAAGCAGGCCAGGATGCCATTGGCATTCTTGGCTACCTGTGTACACTGCCAGCTCATATTCAGGCAGCCGTTGACTGACATCTCTAGGTCCTTTTCCTCCAGGCGTATTTCCAGCCACTCATCCCCAAGCCTGTAGGGTTTCATGAAGTTGTTGTGACCAAAGTACAAGACTCAGCACTTGGCCTTTTTGAACCTCATACAAGTGGCCTCAGCTCATCGATCCAGCCTGTTTGGCTTTCTCTGGAGAAACTTCCTACACTCTGGCAGATCAACACTACCACCCAACTTGGTGTCATCTGCAAAGTTACTGTGGGTGCACTCAATCCCCTCATCCAGCTCATTGATAAAGATGTTAAGCAGTACTGGCCCCAGTACTGATCCATGGGGAACACCACTTGTGACTGGTTGTCAGCTGGATTTAAATCCCACCACAAGTCTTTGGGCTTGGACATCCAGTGAGTTTTCCACCCAGCAGAAAGACAACTAATGTGTGAGCAACTGATCTCACTCAAGATCATTATTAGTTCTTAATACATTGTAGAGATACCTTGCACATCTAAGTCCTCATTTAAAAGTTTTTAGGTGCCAACTCCCATTTTTAGACTCTGGCTGATGAGGCTGTTTATGCATGTATACAGTACAGAATAAGGCAGCCCTTAGGATTAACAATAAGTGTCATTTTCTACTGACCTTTACTAATAACAAGTTAGTACTCCATTTGTAAGAGGGGATGACTCATTCCTCATCTCATCTGCTTCCCAGCTCCCTGTATGAAAGAACAAACTACTAGGGACAAACCCTCTATCCTTGTTAATAATCTGGTCTAGCAATGCGTCTCCATGTGGGATAGAAAAAAGCATCTAGAGTCTTTATTCATGCTCTTAATTGTGCTTGGGTTCTGCAAAGAGCAGTTCCTCACATTATAGATAGAGAATGAAATTACCTGGTAGGTTATTTCAGATGTAATAAGCTTTCAAATTCCTTTAACCTAGTTGCATTCTTAGCTTTGATGTTCATGCAGCAATGTTTTTAAATTTAATTTTCTATTTTCATTTAAATATTTTTGTTCTGTATAGATCATTATAGCTTCTTAAAAGTTCATTTGTGTTTTAATAATCCATATTAGTTCCTGGCATCTGCAGCAGGATCATGCTGTGAAATCCTAATTCTTAAACTATTATGAAAAACTAGTTTTGTTCTCTTAAAAAAATCTCATTTAGTTTCTTTATAAATGCTTTTTGCCTTAATCACTGAAAGATCTCCAGGTGGTTTATATCAAATTACTTTACTTTTCTCAATAAGATAGGCAAAGAATACCTAAAATTGCACGGTATTTATTTATGTTACTTCCTATGGAAAACATTCAGCACCTTCAGAACAAAATTAAGGAAAAAAGTAATGAACTGAATCATGTTAGAAACATATACAAATTCATGTTGCATAAAGTTAGATAACATATGCTTGTTATTGCATGCATTTTAAAGCAGGTTCTGCCAAAGATTTCTTCTGAAGGAACTGTGTTGAATCTGTGTACTGTTCAATGAATCAGGTCTTAAATTCAGTTTCCAGTACACAGAGTAATACAAAAGAAAAATACATGTTTAGCACTCAGGAAAACATTCTATCAATCATATTTATAGACTGACTTCTTACCTTAAACATATACATACATTGTTATACGATTTCAGACTTAGATTGTGCAGAACAGTATCTTGCAATAAAACACAGAATAAAAATAAAACCTAAAAAAGATCAATGAGCAAACCTTTTGATGAAAAAATAAATTATGAAAGGAAATGATGTATTAATCTCTTTCAGTTACAAGTGAGTTCCCCAGAGCAATTATTGTAAGCAGTTATATTAGTATGGGAAGTGATCTAAATTCACAAAGCCTGAAGTCACAAGATTTAAAGTCACAAGCAAGCCAGGTATGCTAATGTTGGGTTCATAATTAAATAGAACTTTTAAAGCTCTTGAAAGACTGAAATTTGACTTCTTGCTCTTGTGCTGGTCACAAAAAAACGGTGTTTATTTGTTATATTATACCCACAATGTAATGTTTGGGGGTTTTGTGGTGTTTTTTTTTTGGTTGGTTGGTTGGTTGGGGTTTTTTTGTTGTTGTTGTTCTTGTTCTTGTTCTTGTTGTTGGGTTTTTATAATGATAGTGAAAAATAGATTTAAAAAAATTACAACATTAGCATTCATTCTCAACAAAAGTACAGAGTAGTACTTGAAAATGTTGGTTTTATGTTGTTAAAAACCTGAAGGGAATACCTGCCTTTTGTATTTGTCACACTGTATGTATGGAGATTCAGTAAAAGTTTTTATTTCTATCTTGAGAAGACTCCACAAGCTTGATCGGGGACTAACATGTCCTTGTTATAAGAACAGCACAGTTAATTATGAAGCAGATAGTATTTATCAAATATTTTACAGTTAAACAAAAATGAATGAAACAACTAAAACAAGATAAGGAAAAAAAGAAAAAAAAAGAAAAAAGAACAAGATGAACACCACATCTTGGGATAGTAATAGTCATAAAGTATATTCGAATATGAATATTAAGATTCACTGGTGTTGAAATTGGACTTTTAAGTTGGGAATAATTTCAATTAATAGCACCACCAGAGTAGGTATTTAGCCTAGTTAGACATCTAACAACTAATAATACCCTTTGCTAATCAAGATCTTACTCATAATAAACAGAAGAAAAAGGGTCAGCTTTGAAGGGCAACCAGCCCATCTCTGAATCGTGGTTTTGTTTGTTTGCTTGTTTGTTTTTGGTTTTGGTTTTTGTTTTTTTTTTTTTCTTGTTCCCCTCCTCCATCCAAAAAAACTACATAAGAAGTCTGTGAGATTAGTTAAAACTTCTTTTTAAAGTTTTAGCTTTTAAATAGCTGTTGATAAAGGCAATTAATCTTATCCTTTCCTCTTGTTGATTAATTAAACTCTAACTGGGTACTTTTCTGGGGTCATCATTGCTTTATATCTATCTTAACAGACTTGCAAAAATGTAGAAGAAATTAAACTGTGGAGGTCAATGCCATCCAATTTAACTGGTTTTATTCTGCTTTGCCATCATAGTACCAATACGTTACCTTATTTCTTTGTCTAATATTTGATTTTAGTAAGACATTTTTTCTCAGTAACTGTTAGACTATTTCTCCAACCGTTCACAGTTCCTCTGAATAGAAGCACAACCAACTGGGATATCAGCCACTCCTCTGAGTTTCAGATTACCTGAAAACCCAATGAGAATACATTCAGACACATCATGCTATTAATTAATGAAGATTTTACACAATACTGGCCCTAGTATTGATGTTTGAGCCTCCAATTTAACTTCATGCCACTGATAACCACCCTCTGGGCCTGGCCATTCAGTGAGTTTTCAACACACATTTCCTGTTTATCCAGGTTATTCAACAGCAGCTTGTCACGAGGATCTTATGGGAGACAGTGCCCAAGACTTCAATTAAAAGTTATTTTTATTGTGTTTGAATAAAATTTCTTCTTGAAACTGTATTATTTTGTGTTCTCTCTGATACATCAAGTGGCCTGTGGGCAATCCATTGATTAGATATACATCAGACATACAGCTCACAAAGCCTGATTATTGCAACTCTATGCTGTAGATCAGCATTAGAAATTATTTATAATTATGATTCCTATCTAAGAGGAAGCATAGTGCCCTTTGATTGACAAAATTTTTTATTAGATTCATTTGTGTTTCAGACATATTACAGATATGATAATTCCAGAAAACATCTGCTCTGAATGTATTTTTATTATCTATAGAGTTCTGATGACAGTAAACAGGTAGATTTTTAAAAATCCTTTAAGAATTACAAAGATGGTTAGGCATCCTTTTTTAAACTTATCATATCTCCTTTCACTCTATCCCATTTATCATATAAAATCCTCAATAATATTATGCCTGTTCTGATGATGTTCATGAGAGATTGTCCATTAAAGGAAAGAACTCTGGGCATTGGGGAAACATATTGTGGTTTCAATATGGTGTTTCAGCCATTTGATGAACTCTTAAAAAGTGCTCTTCAAGTAGATATGGACAGATTTGGAAATATTTGGCTGTTTGCATACAACAGATCAAAAGTTTTCCTTGGCAGAGGGGACAGAGGTTGTTATCCAGCAATGCATACCCTGTATCATTAGGTCTCCATACAGTGAAGTTATGCCCTGGAAACATTCTGGAAACAGGAACCAGATGAACTTCCAAAATTCTAGGTGCATTAATAATTACCTAAGGCTAATAATGTGACCAAAACTAGAATACAACAATTAGGTCAATTTTAGAGTTTTCATTTCCACTGGGGATCCGTGCTAACATATCACACACTAGTTATTCTTCCAGTTATTAGTTTTTATTCTATCTTTTCGCAAAGCTGCATAAAAAAGCCGCATACCAATCTTTATTCCCCATAGTGCAACCACATATCTATTCTGGAGAAAGAGAAGCATCATATTCTCATTTTCTACCTTTTTTAAAATTATATATGACTCACAAAAGTACTTATCTTCTAAACACAAGCCACTTCTCTAACCCTTGTATTGTTTGTGTAAGGGGATTAAACTCTCCGTATGCCTTCCATTGCAGAGGTTAAAGTCCTTAGGTTTTGCACAAAGCTTTGATCTTCTGGAACAGAAGGCGCTTTAAGATCAGGAGATATTTTTGTTACTGTACTTTTTTAAATCGCAGAACTTAATATTAGTGACAATAAGATTTCTTAAACAGGTACAGGAGAAGATATCAGCATGTTCATTTCTCCATTTCTCATTCTAAAATACGGAGTCAGTGGAACTAGTTGCTTTGGTTTGGAACTTACATATGCAATCTAATGAAAAGTAGGTGGGCAGCTACGGGCAATTTTCATAACTTAAGACAAAGTTCTGTGCATGATAAACCTATGTGACTATGGGAACTATGCCATTAGTTCCTCTCAAGTTTCCATTCAAACTCATCAAAAAGTGGCCATATGTGTTGATAGCCCATTTTCCCTTTCATTTTCAAGGCCACTGATAGTATCTTTTCATGGCATAATGGAAATCTTTCAGCAGATGGTCGCCACTGATGCTTCCTCATATGTGGGTTCCTGGCAATCTCAACAAGTTTTTATCCCACGACATACAGTATATAAATGGTTTATCAAAAGATTATTTCTATCTCTATTTGTATCTGTATCTTTGTATACACACATATATGTGCATGCTATTATTCATATTTCTGTTATAATATGTTATTAAAATCTATGTAATTATGGAATATTATTATTATGTGTTTTCTTTGGTTCTTTTCAAGTTCTACAAATTTGTGAGTAAATAAAAATGTTACCTGTTCAGGAAGTCTCTGTGTTTAAGACTAGTTGTCACATGGAATTAAAAAAACACCAAACAGTTAAATGTTGAATATCAAAATTGGAAAAACATGGACCTGTGAGTATCAGGTATCATATTTTAACAAATAAAGGACCTACAATGTCAAAAAAATTTTTCCACTTCAGTATCAACTTTAGGCATGTGGAGGATTGAACATTATTCTGTTACTGAATGACAAACAGAAGATGAATCCATCCAATCCCCAAGCCACTGTAGTCATATGCCAAGTGTCATTTTTTGAGGATAAGGACAGAAGACTCAAAGCAAGATGCTGACAAAGAGAAATGTTGTACAAAGGACCTAACATGTTAATATTCCCTTAAGTGGGAATATTACACAGGCCAAAACAAAAACCATGACATAGCCTACTCCTGGGGCAGCCCTCTCAACCCTTGCTGACTCTCTCAGAAATCCTGACCAGAATAAAATAGAAGCAAGGGGTTTTTTTTACCTCATCAAACCAAAATCTGCCATATGAGCTAACCACTTTCTTCTTTTCTTACCTCTGATCCTAAGCAGAAATTCAAGGATTTCTACTCAGTATATATGATACATGAGAAAACTGAAGTGGAAATAGAGCATCAAAATAATATGCATGACGATGCCTAAAATGACCTTAACAACTGAATGAAGTAAAATAAGTAAAGATATAAGTAAAATGGCACCACATATTTCATTCATTAACATTAAAATGTGCAAATTAAGCTTCCTGTTGTGCATTATGAGTAAGTTCTACAGGCTGTTATGTGATCAATTTTACATATATGCATAACAGAGGAGGACATCTAGTAGGTTATGGCAAAAAGAGGGATCAGAAGTGGTTGCCCCAGATCACATCTGCAGGAATCAGTAAATATTAGACAGTACCTAGTAGTCCTTCAGATTTGGGAAAGCACTCAACTCGACCACAATTAGGAAGTCTTCATAACCTCAGCGATACAGGAAATTTTTTTTGTCCACCAATAGTTTTGACCCAAATGATGATTACAAACTGAAAGAAGAAACAAACCAATTCCAGCCTCTGGAATTTACAACCTTTGCTGAATGCTTTATTAATTCTTTTATGCATTTGTATTGGCACATAACCTCAGTGATCCCTGACTTTCAAGCAGTCCACACATCATGCTGACTTCAAGTGTAGATGCTGAATTCTCTAGATGGAAGTCCACACAGGAACCTTCATTGGTGTCATAGACCATTGAGGATCAACATCAAACAGTATAATGGGTAACATTTCCTGAGAAACTGAAATGAACCAAACCAAACAAAAAAAAACCCATCAGTGTTTTATCAAAGCCATAATACACATGCAGAGTGTAAATAATAAACAGGAATCATCAGCCAGCAATTTCATCATTTCCCATTCTGAAATTTCTCCATTCCATTTACTTGAAAGATCATCAGTGTGTCTTATGAATTAAACTCTTTGCCTCACTTTGGACTGAACTGTTAAAGGAAGGGGAGAATGAAATATTTACTTAGTAAGAGAATCTTGCTCTCTACAACTGCCTCAAAGGAAGTTGTAGAGAGGTGGGTGTTGGTCTCTTCTCCCAAGTGACAAGTAATAGGACAAGAAGAAATGCCATGAAGTTGTGTTAGGGGAGGTTTAAAATGAATATTAGGAAAAATTTCTTCACTGGAAGGGTTTTCAGGCATTGGAACAGGCTGCCCAGGAGGTCATTGTATCACTATCTCTTGGGGGTATTAAAAAAAAGGTGTAGATGTAATGCTTAGGAACATGGTTTAATGGGATATTAGTGTTAGGTTTACAGTTGGACTCAATGAACTTAAATGTTTTTTCCGGCCTAAATGATTCTATGTTTCTAAGAGTTATAGGGATATCAGTAAGTAGTGAAGCATAACAGGAGCAGATGTTTTGGTCAAAACAAATGATGATGAGGACCCAGTATCTGCCCTATATACAGTCTGGATGCTTTACTTCAAAGATTTTTCTTGTGCTCTGGACTGAATATCCTCCTGGAGTGGGAGCACATTGAGCTCCTGGAACACTGTTTTGAGTTTATTTTTCTGAATGGTTTAAATGTGTATTCTCCAGAACGAGAACCTAAGTACAGGAAGTGGAGATGATCAAGAGATTTACTGCAAAAGCAGCCTTAAGATTCAAAGTAAAATACTGTTGTAGACATATGCACAGGCAATTTCTTCTTTAGTTATAGTGACAAATTCAAGTAGCTGTCAAAATATGAGTTGTATTCACAATATGGGTTATTTCCATCACTATATACAGTGATGAAGTCTATTAATTGATTTTCTTTTTCTTTATTTTTATTTTTTAATAAATAAGATACCTTTATGAGCTGTCACTCAAGCCATCTTTTTTTGTGTGTGCCATGAAAATTTTGGTGTGTTTAGATATAATTATTTCTCATTTGAAAGAATCTAAATATATGAAACACAGAAAAATACACATAATTTAACCTAAAATGAAGTCTACCACGATGTGCTAAGTTAGGTTTAGCAAATAGGTAAACGACCACCCAGTAGCTCCTTTGCTCCCTAACACCCCCCAGGGGGATGGGGAGGAAAAATAACAGGCTCAAGATCAAGACAAAGAAATAACTTATCAGTTACAACTGGGGGCAAAAGAAACTTGACTGGAGGAAAATTAGGTTGTTTCCAAGGAAAATAAATATTTAATTACTGTTTCAGGGAGAGGAAAACAAAAACTCAAACCATAAAAGAATATCTTTCCCTCTCCTCTTTACCAGGATCAACTTCACACCTTTTTTTCAGACTCCTCTCCCTACCCCAAGTAGTGCAGGGGATAGTGTTGGGGGATTGCAGTCAGTACACACAGGTTTCCTTCTTCTGCTCCTCCAGCCTCATACTCCTTTCAATGCCTGCACTGTGGTCTCTCCAACAGTCTGAAGGGATTATTTGCTCTGGTAGCTGGAGCACCTCCTCCTCCTGGAATCATCTGTGTCTGGCACAGGGCAACCCTGACAGAGGGCTTCTCACAGAGATAACTCCTGCAGCTCCCAGTACCAACACTTGGGCAGATGAATATTCTTTTATCCTTATATCTCTAAAAGGCAGAGGTTAGAGAACTAGCATATCCTCCCCACCTACCCCCTTACCCCTCCACCCCGCTTTTTCTAGTCTTTTTAAAAATATAATATAAAAATAAAGCAGAAAAAATGGTTATGCTGTGTTCCATGCTAGCCTGGTCTGAGCCGGAATTCTACACACAGTTTTGGGCAGCAGATTAAAAAAACCAAACCAAACAAAAAAAAAAAACCAAAAAAAAAAAACCACAACAAAACAAAACAAAAAAAAGGCTTGAGAGGTCTCAGAGGAGAGACAAAGCAATAAAAAAGGTTTGAAAAAGATGACGTTAGAGTAAAGGCTAAGTGTACTGAACTGGGCATGTTCATTCTACATCCAAAGAAGATTGGAAAGTCATACAATTGTCCTTGAATCTGTAAAGCTGTATTTTAAGGAAGTCAGGGACCAATTACTTCCCTTAGTCAGTAAGAACAGAAAGAAGAGTAATCGGCTCCAGCTGCAGAAGAGAATTTTGGATTAAATACTAGGAAAAACTTAAAAGCTATGCTAATGGTCAGGGAAAAGACTGAGTGGCAGAAGGTGAAGTGGAATTGGTCTCATTAGAGATACTTGAGGTTAGGATTTGACGTCCATTCATAAGCAATATTTTAGAGGTGCTGAAATCTAATTTGCTGGACTGCAAGTCTTCACCAAATGAACATTCTAGCCAGACCATTGCTGTATGTGTTTCCATGCCTTGTGAAAGGAAGGCATTCTGTCAGTTCCAAAAATAAACTTTCTGGTTTTGTGAAACAGAGTGTTAATGTCTGTACACTTGGGGGAGGGAGTTTGAAACAGGAGGTGATGCAATCCTGATACATGTGTTTACTTTCATGAAGTGGTTGCCTTGAGGCACATTCTAGGCCAGTCTGCTGCTTAAATTCTTTCTTTATTTGTTATTAATTCTTGATGTATGTAGGGTTCTAGATACAAAGTGGTGAATAAAGCTATCTATTTAACTACAGAATAGAAACAGCAAGAACTGACAACTGCCTTATACTGTCTCATCAATGTATTGCATTCCCAACTGAGAAGGTAAGAACAAAGTTAAGTCTCCATACTCAGACAGCTTCCTACTGGGGATAGATGTGGAAAACTTTTACTTGTTGTAGCATGCAGTCTACCACTTCTTCTAAATCAATGTTCTCAACTATTTTCTTATCATTGTTGTCTTTTTTCCCCTAACGATAGAAAGGAGAATTATTTAAAAAATACTGTATGATTTTGCATACAAACACCTTTGTTCTGAAATGAGATCTGCATACATATTTAACAAAAAAACCCATAAGAATCAGCCAGTAGTCATTAGAGATACATGTGCATACAGAAATATATCTGCAAAGCTATTATGAAAAGACTAGGGTCTTAAACACATTTTCTGGGTTTGAAACTACTTTTTTCTGTGGGCAACTCAGTGAAACCATATTAAATAGGCTAACTAGTACATATAAGCCTCAACCTAAAGCTGGCATTAAGCCCTTGCATGCTGTTATTCTGTGTGACTCAGAATCCAAACCCCAGTGTAGAAGCAGAAATCTGATTTTATTCTTATGGTTAGTTATACTCTACTGATGTGAGTCGGTTGTTTTCAATGGAGTTACTCTTTAATTATATTGGTTATGTATAGTTATTATTACAATAAAGCCATCCTCTCTGAAGGTGATACTTGCGTCTAACAAGGTAAACCAAGTTCCCACACCTGCACAGCCCTGAATGGATTTTTGCAGCATGAAGCCATCTGTGTTAAAATATATATTTCAGTTATTGAGTTATATTTTATTTCTGACATCTGGTCCACACAGTCTGACATTTATTGGATCATTTTATTTTATTTCATATGTGTTAACTTTTTCAATTGCTACATTTAGGTTTTCTTACCTTTGCTTTCTTTATCTCCCCTGGCTTTTTCCTTTTAAATTCAGGTATTGATGCAGTTTTACCCTGCTTTGCCACTCCAGGCACTGTCCATCTTGCAGGAATTCTGTCAGTGCTTCCTGAGGCACACAATTCTACTTGTCAGCTTGCCTCACAGACCCAACAGAACTGAGCATTTCAGAAACTGATCTCAACCAATACTTACCTCCCAGCTGTTCATTTTCATGACAGACCTGGAGTATGTTGAAGGACATTGTTATCTTCTTCTTAGTCATCATTCTGCTTCATGGTCAGAGAGTAAACTGTGGCTTCTTAGATTGTGCTTTGCACCATCAAAACTTAGAGAAAAATATAAATGTATTTCTTTGTATGGACATATTTAACAACATGCAGCCATTTAAACAAGGCCCAAATGAGCGTTTGGATTTCTTCCACTGCGTTTTACCCAGGCATGAAAAATATCTTTGATTTTCATACAAAGACCCACTTTACCTTCACATATAATACATTTGCAATGCAACTGTCTCTCTTCCATTAATTTCTATGTCTATCTTACTGCTTGTTAGGCCTTGTGAGAGTAAAATTGCCATAAAGGGTATCTATCCCTCTGTGTAGGCAATATTGGTATTTCCTAACAATGACATAAAGATAGTTATTTGGTTCCATCTCTAAAGAAAATCTACCATCACTATATAAAATAAAAACGTACATGGAATAAGTATTACTCCCATCATATTCTGATTATTTTCCTTGCTTCAGCAGTTTCCATAATAACAAGTATAAAAAGAAAAAAAAAATCTACATTATTGTGTCATGTACTTGGCATAATAACTCTCTTAAACAGTATGTGTTGTAACAATTATAAAGGAAACTGTCATGTTTTATTCAGCTCTGAAGCTACAGTAAAAACAGAAACCAAAGGGTTAAGCTGAAAATCAACTGTAAGCTGAAAGGAAGGGAACCCAAACCAAACCAAAACAAGAACCAAAAAAAAAAAAAAACCACCACCCAAAACCCCACAAAGAAACTTGGGAAGAATATGTGATAAATCTGCTGAGAGGGTTTTTTTGTTGTTGTTTTGCTTCTTCCCCTCTCTTAATGCAGCCTAAGCCTTGCTTTTTGGAATCTGAGAATTAAAAAATATGTGATTTTTTCTGTTCTTTTTATTTTTCTTATTGTTTCAAAACCCTATTACTAATTTTTACTCAAAGATTCATAACATATGCATTCATATATATAACTTTTCCTGCAATCTTGTTCATTACAAGAGAATTCTATTCAACAACAGTCTAACAGTCTACCAACCAGGGAAACTCTTTTTTAACTACTATTGTATATGAAGACTAGTGAAAGAGGATTCAGCTATTCAGCAAGAGAGGACTGCTATCAATCATTTGCACTGAAAACATATATTTGTTTGTTTGTTTTTTTTTCTTCCAGTCTGAAACAAACAGGTCAGTTCTGATTAGACAGTTATCACTAGTAGGCTCACTGAGAAATGGTAGACTTTAGATTTCTATATAAAACCAAAGGATTGTAGAGAAAAAATAGGTGAAATTAGTCAAACGAAGACAAAGTTTTGAGATCTGATGTTGGAGGAAGGTTTGTCTCTTCATTAATGAAACTGTAGGGCCACACCTGTAGTGGAAGAAGTAATGCCTATAAACATTCATGACACTAATGGCAACCAGCACAGAATGGCAACCTGCATCCTTAGAGCTGCATTCCCAGATCCTCCAAACACAGTGGTCACATCTAAAATACTTGTTAGAGATGATCTCTGTGATAACACATGAAGTATAGACAGGAATTGTTTAAGAGAGGAAACATTTACTTAGGCCAAAAGCTTACCAGAGATCATTCTAGTAATTAACAGTACAGAGAGCTGAGCTCCATACACGAGAACGCTCCCTGGCAATACATGGCTTACTAGTGCTTAAGTTTCTTGAAGGAAAATATATTTTACCTGCACACACAATTTCCTACATTTTACACATAAAGGCCTGTACTCCTGGAATTCTGAATCTGATTTCTTTAAAGATTAAGAGAACATGAAAAATCTTTTCTGCCATGACACAAAGAGTTTCCTATGGTGGTTCATATCTCTACAGTCATTCCACCTATCTAGTATGAACTGATTATTTTTCATTGTCAGAGCAGATCCAAAGCCCCATCATTCTTCAGAAGGCTATATTAACCTGATTATGGTTCTGTTTGGGCTAACTGACTAGTCACCTGGTCTGGGTCTGGCCCTTCACCTCAGGATAGTGCCTAGTGCACAAGGTGTCTTGGAAAAAATGGGAAAACCTGTCTGATCAATATTCCTTATCTTAATATCCAAACATATCCATTTACCCAGCCTCCCACACCCAACACAGTCTTGCTGTGGTTGCTGCTTATTTGAAAGCACTGCTGATGGGATTAGGATGCGACACTTTGCTGAAGTTGCATTATCCTTACATCCCTATTTCTCAGAATTGACAGGGGCTGCCATCATGTTGCCATCATGCAGCAACTGTCTTCCTTGTGTGGCTTTCTTTCAGTAGCAGTCTAACTCTCCGGAGCAGTGTTGAGACTGCAAGTTTGGTTGCTATTCATGTTGCTGCTGTTTCCTGTGGCTCCTTGATTAAGTATGGGAAAAAACATGTGTATGAGGGAGAGGAAGTGGTAAATAAAGTTTAACTGGGAGATTCTGTAAACTTAGCCATGCAAAATTTATAAATCAGCAATAAATGATGCTTCCAAGTTTGGAAGTGAATTGAAAGCTGGCATTTTGATATATATTTTGTACTTAAAGACTGGTCCAGTACCTTGCTCTAAATTCTTGTTCCAAACTGCTGAAGTCACTGTGTAGACTCCCACTGAACTCAAGCAAATCTTATTCACAACTTTAAAAGCAGTATAGGTATTTTCATACTTGGTAAGTATTGAGCTAGTGTCTCACGGGGTGCTATGAGACATAGTGTAGCTTTCTGCAGCATCCTAAACTTAATGCTGATTGAATTATAGCAGATATAAGAGATAGTACGTAAGAGGTTGAAATACCGTCACCCACTACAATTTTTTTTCCTGAGACTTCATGATAAAGGCTGATTGTTGCCAGAGGCTCAACACAACTAAAATTAACAACATGTAGGTACAGACATAGACAAAAAGTGGAAAGAAAGGAAACAGTTTAAAGAGTACTAAGCTAAAGCTAGAAATATTTAAGACTGCAGGGCTTAAATAAATTTATACTAGAGCAATTGCAGGACTTCTCATCGTTATCTCTCAACTGCTACTTATAATCTTTGAGGAATGAGGAGGTTTCATTTAGCTATTAGAGAACTAGGAATGATATTCCTCAGTTAAACCAACTTTCAATAAAGGGGAAAAGAAGAACTATACTAATGAACATAAAACAATACACAGAAAGATGTTGTTAGCTAATTATTAAACTAAGTACAAAAAATACAAGAGTGAAATATGAGTCAGAAATTACAGATTTGTCAACAGAACACTATATCTAACTATCTCAATTTAATTTTTTTGGAGCTGAGAAGGATGGGATAGATTTGATAGAAATCCACAAGAATCTTTATTTAGTAAATGCTGTTGACATAAACTTATAAACAAATCAGAGAAATGTGTTCTACATGTAATGATTATAAAGTGCATGCACAGTCTGATGAAAATAAATAGATATATAAATAAATATTAAAAAAACCATTCATGAAATCTGTCTTTGCAAACCGGAAAACTGTTTCAAGTGAGTCTCCCAGAGCATACCTCAGCTCCACAATGCAGTGCTTTGTTACAGATAGCTAGGCTAATGCAATACTATTCATAGGCATTCTCAGGAATACAGCCTCTCCAGTGCTGATTATTTTGTTTACAAATACACTTGTTTTGATTTTGAATATAATATACCCAAAACTAATAGCAGTATGCATTTCTAGCACTGCATTAGACTGCATATGTAATGAACCTGTCCTGCAAAAAATTATTATTTTTTATTTACATTTATGTCTTTTATGGTGAAACAAAATAACCCACTTAAATACATGGGCTGTCACGAGTCTTGGAAGGATTATATAATATATGAAGAATAGTATTAGAACTTAGAATGATCATGATCAAATAGAGAAATGGGCAGAACCTGGTAAGAGTAAATTCAATATAAATCTAGGAGAAATACTGCATTAAAAAGAAATCAAAGGTGGGAATCTAAAATGGAGATATATATTAATCAAATTAAACCTGAATAAGACCATCAAAATTAATCAAAATAATAAATCTTATTTTGAGGTATAGTAAGAAAATGACTGCAAACAAGGGAGCTAAGTATTTCCTCTCCTCTCAACAATAATAAATTCTTAAAACAAAACCTGAAAATTTTTTTGTGATCTCTCTAAAGTGTCTTTCTTAAAAGAGTATCCATTGCCCTCAGAAACTATTTTTCCTTCTTATATGATAAAGAAAATAAGAGATAGGTGCTTTTAATTGCATCTCTAGGGTATGTGAAAGATAAAGCTTTTTATAGTCTCATTTTGTCTTGTTTTGGAGCCGTTTAAAAAAAGAAAAGTGAAGAAATTAAAGAAACTACACAAACTTGTGAGATACTTAGATGCTATGGTAAAGAAAGACAAATCTTATATGGTTATAAAATGAGATATATTAAAAAAAAAAGATTAAAGAAACTGGAATTGTTTGATCTAGAAAACTGAAGGCTGGATTCAACCATAATACCAGTTTTCAAATGCATAAAGCATAGCTACTGAAAGGACAGCAACTAGTTGTTTTCCAGATCAATGAAGAGTAGAACAGAAAAATGACGTATTTAATTTTCACTCAAGCAGATTTCCATGAAACACTGAATTATCTTATTCTGGGAACCAAGCATGTAAAGCTGACAGATTAATTTATTATGCAGCACACAAAGAAAAATGTATCAAAATCATGTCCATTTACTTCTACTGGACTTCCTGAAAAAAAAAAAAAAGTGGAGCTGTAAAATGAGCGTGTGCATTAAGGTCCATTCCCACTTGGGCTATTGGCTTTGCTGATACGTGTCTCTGAAATTATCCCAATTACATAGTGGAAATGTATATTTTTCCCTGGGTCAAATCTCCAGTAATCTTGTAAGTTTAGTATAAATGTTGAAGAACGAAAATTCAAATTAAACTAACAATCATTTTGTGGTATCAGAATGCAATTTGAAGCAGAAATTCAAAATATACTTGAGAAAATCAAAAGGAACTAGATAGTTTAATGCAGTCTCATACTGGGATAAAAATAAAAGGAAAATACAAAGGGAATCTCATCACTTTGATGTGAGAGAAATATAAACTTCCACCAAAAAAATAGCATACACATTTTCATGCAACCAATGTAGCAGCAAATTACATACCCACCATTGTGATAACCCACACAGGTCAAATTACCTGTGCTGCTACACAAAGAATAATATATTTCTCACTTTCCTTTACAAATGAAAATGAAATGTTTGTTCAAATTATCTTTTCATCTCTTTTTGTTTCTTTCTGTCACTGCCTGTTTCTTCTCCTTATTCTTTTCTTCTTCAATCCCTGTCTGCCCATATTGAACTCCTCCTGTCAGTAAAAAAAAAAAAAAAAAGAGATAAATCTTTAATCCAATTCTGAGCACGGAGATTTTTTCTGATCAGACTTATGTTTGGCACAAGGTAAGTCCAAAACAAGAGAGCAGACAGGAAGATGGCTTAGCGTCTTGCTGTCATGAGGTCTCACTTCTGAATCCCTAACTGTTATGACGTCTAATTGTCACAGCACAAAGCAGTCCTTAAGAAACCTCACAGTCTAATGAGCCTCACAAGCTAGTATTGCAGTACACGTTGCTCTGATGACAAGAAGGGCCAGTGTGTTGTGTATGATATGTAAAATGTAATGGGTACAGTCTGATTTTTTAGTCTACATTTCTGAATCAATTATACTTACCCTCCACCTGTGTAACCTGTTCATTTTGCTCACCATTGTAGATCATCTTGATGCTTCCCATCCAGCTTCACAATTTACCTGTGTAAATACAACTCTTTGCTAAAAGGAGTAATGATCTCAGCAGAGAAGTTAATGACGTCTATATACAAACTCACAATAAATGACTTAATTTACGGAAAAAGAGGCAAAACTATGTTCCCCTTTTTAATGATACTTTCTCAGTCAAACTCATGGTAAATCAAGATTGTTAATAAATGTTGCCATTTGTTTACTGCTGAGTGTTCAAGTCATATAAGAGATGAGTAAATTGCTTCAGTTATCAGAATATGTATGTGTTTTCTGAGATTAGCAGAAGGAGCAGACTGCTGTCGCCTATTCACAGGGACTAGAAACATTGGTAATTTCATTCATAGTGATACATCCAGTTGTGAAGGCCACAGTTTGAAAACCCAGGTTTCCAGAAGGGGGGCATTTTTTTTTATCATTGTATCTGTAACCAGGAATATTGAAAGCATTTCAGAGTAGCAAAATGCATGATAGATCATCCCGCGTGCTTGTGAAACTGAAGTTATTTGTGGTGACAGGACTAAATTATCATCTCCACAATGATGGGATGGAGTGCTTGTGGCTGAGCCAAGGGCTGAAATGCACAGGAGCAAGCTTTTCCAATTCACAGCCCAGCTGCAAGCAGCAGTAAACTTTTCTCTTTCCTGACTTGTCCTTTTGTTGCCTTTGAAGCCTTATGCGTACAGAGAATGGGATTCAGCTAACATAAAAACTAACTTAAGATACCTTGCCACAGTCTCCCTTTATACACATCGGACAGAGATACCTTCAAAGAGCAATGCCCTTCATGAGACAGATATCTAAGATTAGCTAGATTAAAATTTTTTCAGATGCTAATCATAGAACCATTCTGAAGGGATACAATTCTCTCTTTAAAAATACATATTTAAATACATTAAATATAAAGGAAATGTATTAATAGTGATATTACATACTTACAAATGTAAAAATTCTATATAACTTTTGTGACTTTAAAATTATGTATTTCATTTTGTATCCCTCTTAATTATGTAAGTATATTTTGAGGTATTTGTGAATATATATATTTCAGCACTATCTTTTAAGTTTTCTGTATTGGGTCTGACTGGTATGGAGTTGATTTTCTTCATGGCACCTCATATGGTGGTGTGTTTTAGATTGGTGACCAAAACAGTGTTAATAACACACTCATGTTTTAGTTACTGTGGAACAGTGTTTGCACAGCTTCAAGGCCTTTGTTTCTTGCTCTGCTGATCCAAAGAGTAGGCTGGGGAGTATGTAAGGAGACGGGGGAGAACACAGCCTGGACAGCTGATTGCAACTGACCAAAGGGATATTCCATACCATGTAACATCATGCCCCACAACAAAACTGGGAGTGGAGTTTTTCTGAGCTTGCTTTCAGAGTGGCTGGGCATCAGTCTACTGGTGGTGAATGGTCGCTTTTGTATCACTTGTTTCTTTCTCTTTCATTTATTATTATCTCGACCCACACGTTTCCCTTGCTTCTGTCCTGATTCTTTCCCCCATCCCTTAGAGTGAGTGAGCATGTGGCTGCGTGCGGGCTTTGCTGACACCCATATAAAACAATCACATTCTCAAAACATTAACAAAGTTGTGATGAAAACCTAAAATTTAGGAAATTATTACTAGCTTGTTTAAAGTTTTTCTCAAAAGTATAATACCTTTTTTTCCAGCTACTTTCCCAGTCTATTTAAAAATATTAATTTACTATATTCTTAGAAAAAAACCCAAATATTGACATGAATATTGCTTGCTTAGTCTGCAATTCCACTTTAACTGTAGTCACTGGAAGAGTATTCAATGCATGTAGACAAAGTTCTTATGAAGTACCCTAACATGCATAAAGATCTATCCTATTGCCACTTCATTTATATAGTTGGTTTTTTTTTTTCACAGCATAGTGAACACACAATATCTCCCTTTACAGAATAAAAAATGGAATTTCAGACCAATTTCAATTTGAATGAAACTTGATTCTCTTAAGTAAAAACATTTCTTTGCACACTGACCTCTTAGAGTACAAGTCGTAAAAATACACTACACCTCAACATTATATTTCTTGTAATTCCTAAATCTGAATGATTTTCTCATATCATTGAATTATTTCACACCATCCATAAGGATTTAGGTATTGGTTTGAGAAAACATGACATCTGCAATACTGTATAAAAGTTGTAGAACAGAATAGAGCAAAGAAAATGGGAGGGCAAAGAAGACTAAAGTTGATTTTAAACTGCCTCTGTAAGAGCAGATTTAATACATTCCTGAAAGTCAGAAAAGAAAGAACAAGGTCATCTGATTGTATCCAGATAATTGACTAAACCCTGATATTTCAAGTTGCTTACTGCAGCTGGGTTATTTTGTTATGTAAAGGAACCAGTGAATTCTACTGGGAATATTGCAGCATCAATAATACCCCCTTAAAGATGCTTACAGCTTATACCCTATTTTCAAAAAAAAACCCCAAACAAACAGATATCAGAGAATGTAGTCCTGTCAGAACTTGGGCCATATTAACTTTAGGAGATGAATAATTTAATTTGGATCTCAAATTTCTAATATTAAGGACTCAACTGACATCTGCAACCTTGGATAGTGGTGCCTGAGTTACTGGATTCAATAGGAATGACTAAAGACTGAAATTCTTATCTGAACAAATTGTATAGTTTCTCACTTTGAAGCAAGGTAGTGGAGAGTCTTTTCTGGAGCATAGTTCATTTTATTCCAGCAGAGACATTTCAGGCTGTTCCACTATCACTTGATTTGAACCTCAGAACAAGTAGCTGCTGAAAGGGGTTCGTCCACCTCTTCCCACCTTTCCCTGTTTCTTGTGCCAGCAAAAGGATTTAGGCAGCCAGTTTGACGGAGCAGCTTGAAAACAAATCACTATTCTGCTGGGTTAGCTTTAAGATGAGCTTCTCCCTGGAGTAGTGATAATTGATTGTGGAGCCAAAGTTAAGGGTAAGACTGCTCTCCTTTTGGCAGAAGCCCTCAGTCATGCTGGCTTAAATTTTATGGCATACTTGTTTAATTAAACAGTTTTGTTAATTGGTTTGGTTTAAGTTCAGGCTGTTTCTGATGGTGCGTTTTGACTTTTTTTTCCCACTCTCCTTCTGGCCTTTGACATGTTCTATGCTGATTCCTTAATACTGGGCTGTAGCCTTGCGGTAACAAGAAGGTGGTTACCTGACATGTGTGCAGGGTCAGACCACCAAGTGCTCAGTTGACTCTGCAAGTCAGTGAGGGTTATATTCAAAATCCAAGAAATAAAGAAAAAAGACTGGCCAAAGGGTAAGGTGCAAAAATTGCAGGATCATAACTTCCAGAGGAAATCTAGGTTTCAATCCTTTTCTACTGATAAAAAAACCCCCAAACCCTCAAGGCAAAATATTTAGGAAAAATTGTCCTGCAGAGTTACCTTTATCTTCAGTGATTATAGAGAAAGAGTGGGAAAAAGGTGAGATCGTTTTCCTGATTCTTTTTTTATATGTATCACTTCCTATATGACAAGAAAGGCTGTCGCATAGTGCTTTAACCTGCTTTTTCTCTTTTTGAAAAAAACCCCAAACCAAGTAAAACAAAAAAACCCTAACAAGCAAAAAACCCAAACAAACAAAAAAACCCACCAACAACACAGCAAATAAACAGCAAAACAAAAGATCTTCCTTACATGTGAGTTTGAAAAACAAATTACCTCCATCTGTCTCATCTTTCCCCAAAAACTATAAAGAGGTAAGGGAGAGTTTTTCTTTCTCTCTTTCTTTCTTTTTTTTTTTCTTTTTTGTAATGTATAAACAAATTAAGATTGAATTTATTAACAGTGACTACAGATAAATCATATCTTACTCTTTCATTAAAGAAGTAAATTGAGGATATCACAGAACTGATGTCAGGTAGAAAATTTTCTCTGTTTCCCTACTAAGATCACTTTGATTAGTTTAATTTATATATTATTTTTGATAGGATGAAATTTTAAACATGTCCACAAAACTAAAGCTGCCTTAAAAATTTTGCTGTTTTGTCATATGTGTAATAACGAAGCTAACATATTGAAAAGGATTTGGAGAGAAACAGCTTATGAGCTGAAAAGTGACTCACAGAGTTCAGTCCACACGAGTGAAATGTAGTAATGAACTCAGGACTGATAATATTCACTGGCAGAGGCTACTGTCTAGAAAGAAATGCAGTGTATTACATGGGCTAAGGAAAAGGATTTAGCACTCATCTGTGAAATATGTAGATTTGAAACAGAGCAAGTAAAAATCTTCAGCTGGATTTTCAAAAGGATGTTAAGAAGCGGTTTCTTAGCAGCTGGATTTTCAGAAGATAAATCAGGATGGTTTTAAATTAGATGAATTCTCCTACTGAGGGTTCTCAGGAAACCTGGTTTTAGCTAGGCCAGAAATGCTATATGTGATCTAGGGCAAGTCCTTTATGTTAAAATTTTCAGAAAAATTGAGTCTTAGTTACCAACTCAGTTACATTTCTGTTAGTTATAAAAAAATAATGTTTCTTTTCTCTAACTCTTCTTGTCTATTTTAAAAAATCTTGTACCCTGGCTCTCTTTTAAGGGAGAGAATATTCTTTCTTATCTTTCTACAGAGCTTGAATCTTTTGTCTCGTTTGTGGTCTTGCTTCAACACCTAGATCCATTGCAGGAGAAAAATCTCTGTTCCATTACCTACACAAATAAATCTGCTCTGGATTTATCTGCACCACTGAAATAAAATGAAAAACAATAGTATTGACACTCTCAGATTATGGAACTTTGATAGTTTTTATTCTGGATAGTCAGAATTACTTCACACAGAAAAATGATAAACAAACTTACTTGAAAACCAAGAGATCATGAGCTGAGCTGCAGTTTGTATTTAAGTAGAACTTCTTTCTACCTAAGTTATACAAATATTAAAACTAAAACTTACACTTCAGTAAGAACTCCTGAGATTCACTCATTATGGGTCCTTTCACACTGCTGTTTTAATGCCTGTGCGGAGTGGACATGCAGTTCAGTACTAGCTTCTCAGAAGGCCAGAAAAATTATGCAAAACCACTTATGTACTAATAAAAAGGAGGAAGACTTAAGCTTGACTAAGGTGGGTAGGTAATAAAATTAAGACAGACAGATTTTAGATGACCATAATATAGATGCTGTATATTATCATATCAGACGTAAAGCTCTGTGCGGAACTTGATAGTGGTTTCTAAGTGGAAAGCATCTTAAATTAGCAATAGTGAAAGACCAAAGTCTATAAACACACACAGCCACAGCGTGGTAGACACTAGGTTATTGAACCTTGGTAAAAATGAAAGGTAGCTGGAAGAACACCAAGCTAACTCAAAATAAATAGAGTAATTATACTGTCACTAGAAACTCTTTTGGGCTTGTTATATATTAGTAAATTTGCTATATTGTTAAACTTAACTTCCTTAAGGGACTTGATACTGGTATTTGAGCAATTAGATGTGTAAAATAATATATAACTATATAAAATGTAACAGTCTGGAAAGGAAAAAAATAACAATAATACATCATTAGAAGTAAGTCATTGGAGGTAAAAGTTAATGCATTTTTTCATTGAAGGTAAATTAACATATTTTTCTTTCATGCTATTTATTTAATTTATCATCAACTTCTCTAGCCACCTGTTCCCTGATTCGAGTTCTTGACTTCTTACAGATGTAAATCCATAGATGGTATTCATCTTCATCTGCTGCTGGTGCTCATCTGCACTCCTGTTAAAGACCTGTCTCCAACTCTGTTCTAAAAACCTGTAAAAACACAATGCAGGTAAAAGGCCAGTCAGTTCAGGCAGGAACAATCACTGCTTTGGCTTAAGGGTATGGCTGCCAGCCATAAGCACATCTGTTGTATTGCTTTGAAGAAAGTGAAGCTTCATATAGGGCCAGAGATACATTTGCATAATCTCTTTGACAATAAGTGACAGAACTACAATAAGATCTATTTTGGACTATAAAAAATCGTGAGTTGTGAGGTGAGAAGATGGGGTAGGAATAATAAGACAAACATTGAAGCAGAAATAAGAAAGAGCAGATGGGTTAGACAAGTCATATATCTGCTTAGATGGTGTAGGAGAATATTATATACAAGTGCACATCTGAAAATGGGTATGTTTCTACTGATGTAGGTATTTTTGTGCAAAGGAAGAGCACTGGAAAATTGAAGTAGCAGAGGAAGATGAAACAATGAAGTATTTGGGAATACAACAATAACTGTAAGACAGTGCACAGACTTCTGAGGAAAACAAGTAGCATGTTAATTATATGTGAACTCTAAACATGTGAGTATTAAGAACACTGACACGTGGGACCTATACCCAGTGTATCATTAGAGCTACTTGTGGTAGATAATACCGTGTAAATAAGAGTGATCCATGCGCAGCAAATCAATGTTTAAACGTTTAAAGAATTTATTCTTATAACATCCTTAGAATGAAAATAAGATTATGAACTATATGTTGTCAATATATTCACTGTAAGCAATATACTTCAAGTATATACTTTAAGTATATTGCTTATAACACTGAAATGTGTCTTGTCATATTTAAAAATAAACATATGGTTGATATTGATGTTGTTTACTCATTGAATTATTGGCAAACATTACAATTTGAATTGTATCATTTGTGACTGGTCAGATAAATCAGATACTTTTATTTCCAGAACGTGATTATCAAATACAGTCAGAAGATTCTTTCATACGTACAAAAAAAAGTTGCTGCAAAAATGCATGTTAGTAAAATACAGTCGTCCACAGGAGATATAATGGAATTGCATTTTTATCTGTAAGCACATTGGTGTGACATGGAAATAAAAGCACAGCTGACTCATCCACTACGTCAGTTGGTAGCTATCATCAGGTCTCAGCGCCTTTCAGTGATTTAAAATGTGGGGGATGTTGGCCTATCTCTTGAAAGCCTAGGTAACTAGGGATGTTGTCTCTAATATTATATGCCTTATTCTTTGTGTCCTAATCTTAGGAAAATAATACTGATGTAATCTGCTTCCATCATTCACATCAACTTTTCTTCCCTTTTATTTTCTGAGCATATTATTACAAATTGTTGAAAAGATCTTGCTGACTGGAACAAATTCCATGTAATCAAGAATAATAGTTTTATAATGTCAAAGGAACCTTTATTGGAACCTTTTGTGACCATGATCCAAAAAAAAAGAGTTATCAACACCTCAGCACAAATAAAGATAATATTCAACTGGATCTTCAGTCTAGCTTGTTCCCGTTACTGGACAGTGAACATGAAAACATTGATTGAAGATGGTTGAAACAAATACAGATTCAAGTTGTTTAAAGTAGTAGTTAAAGCTATGTTAGAGTTATTAATAAATCTATCCTTTAAACAGTGTGAATATAATTAGTTACTTTCAATAGAACTATTGTCCTAAAAGACAAATTTTTGGTCATATACTTGCATAATGACAGGGGCTTTCTACTTCCCTTCTGGGTTTGCATAAAATTAGATCAGTCTCAGATGTTACTATGACTTGGGTCTATAATCTGGTTATCTTAAATACCTACTTTCCCTCTCAGCATATACCTACTGACAAAATTATATCTATCATATCTATATTATATTGAATTAAGTAGGTATTTGAATATTTTCATGTTTCCAAACTGAATTGTTTGGCTTTCAGCTGAAAAACAAAATGAAAAAAAAAAAATCCCAAGAAAAAGAATGCCTTTTTATTCTGAAAGAAGTTTTTTATATTAGTATAGTCATAAATTTCTTGGGGGAAGAAAAAAAAAAGATATGTGACCTTTACAAATATTTTGTGTTTTTAATGTGATACTAAGTAATCTGATGTTTTGGTTCTTCATATTTTCCTTGATGTAATGTATTTTTTATAAGATTTTATGTTTTATTAACTTCTAGAATACAACTAACTTAACAAATCATTTCATATCCTCACTGTCCTGAAGGGATAGGCTCCTCATCCAACTGACCTCCTTGCAAGGTCAGTTTAGAGACTCTGTAGCCAAGGTAAATGAGCATAGTAAGCATAACATGTTTATACTTAGTAGAGTAGTACCTGTTGGATTGTATTGCTGCAATCATTACATCACTGGTATGAATTATATGTCTTGCCTGAAGATGTCTCCAATGACATAACGTGCATCAGAAGGGTAGTAACTGACTCAGGCCCAGAGCCCTTCACACAGATGACTATTTTTCACAGGAACAAAAAACCCGAACAAAACAAAACCCTGGCAACCAACTTATCTTTGTTGAGCATTGTTTGATATCTGCCTTAGTAAGCATGAGTGACTCATTAGAAAGCTTATTTCAGAGATAGCACTCTTACCATCTATCAAGTGTCATATTGTAAATAACTACAGTGAAACCAAGGAGTTAATAAGATCTCTAATTGGAACAACGTTATTTACTAACCTCAACAGGCTATCTACAAACCACATTGACATTTTTTTCAGATCCTCCAGCAGTATTTGCTTCTTTCTCAAACCCTTGTGATATACAGGAATGCTCTAGGCACTGAACAAGTCAAGAACTCCCTCAGGTATTTGCTCAAGTGCATTTTCATTGAGAGATTTTCCTTTAATCAAAACAAATAGGCTGTTTCACGTCAAAAGTGATCTTATTGACAGATCCTAAAAATGTTAAATGAGCAACCTGTTTTGTAAATGTTGCTTTTCTAATTTAAAATCATTACAGCACTGGAGCATTGACATGGTGTGATTTGTTTTAATTTCTTGTTTGGCTAGTGTAAGTTATTCTTGTGATTTCTTCTTTGATTTTAGCTTTATTTAAAATCATTAGCACAGCATTTACATTTATATTTACAATCCTTAGAGTGAACCAATACATTGAAGAGCTGGAAACTGATACTGTTTTAATATTGGTTTTGGCATTTGCTAAATTAAATTTTTTAACTTTTCAGCGTTTAACAGATTCATGTTCCTAAGTTAGTTCTTTAATAGATCTTATATTTCTCTTGGTATTCAGCTATTTCTATTTCTCTGTGTTAATACCTAACAAATATAATGAAAAATGAAGCAACAGTCATAAAATACAGTGAATAACAAGGTGATATAATTCATGAATAATTAGAACATAGCATTTTAGCATAAAATCCTTGGATTTTAAACTTCGTCATGTTTCCAGGAGAATTAAAAACCCATGGTTTTGCACTCAGATTTTAAAAAATATCTTTTTGTATAAAGCATATAGAACTCATAGTGTAGTAGAATAAGTAGTACTGAGCAGAGCAAGGTCATGATCTGCAACAGAAGATGTAAAAATTAATGAGACAGATCTATAAAGAAAAGCCATTTCATAGATGCACTGTCCACTGCTTCTTATGTATTTATTACACATTGTTCTCATATGGAAAATTTTAAGAATTAGTTTTGAGCTAAAACAGAACCTCAGGACTTTTGTTCTTGTAATATCATTGATTCAGCTATGAGCCATCTGAAAACTTTCCTCAATGCATGCTTAATTTCATTCTCAGAAAAACTGAACTGTTGTAGTCTATAGGTGCAGGAAATAGCATTATCATTCTATTAGTTAAATTCTGATGTAATTCAGTTCCATTATTTAGTTGTAGTTATGTCACTGATAAATAACATCAAAGAAGATCAGGGCCTTAAAACAGTCTCTTCTTATATAAACAGTAGATAAAACAGCTCAAAACATATTTTTTAAAAAATCAGAAGCCTGCTTTTCTTTCAGAAATCTGAAATCTGAATCAAGGCTATTAGAAGAATGACAATGCTTATGTATTTATTTTTTAAAAAGTAGCAATCTAAACCTGAAGTATTTATGATAATTGATTTGTATGTTGCATCTCCATACATACCATAGGAAAAACATTCTAAAGATTAAAATTATTCATTTATAAGAAACCCACAATATCACAACATTTTTTCCCTTAAAATGAACTTTTCCTATTTTTATAAGTTTTTAATGCAACCTTTATTCAACAAAGAATGCTTACATTTGCACATTTGTAATATTTCCAATAATTATATTTAGCATATTATTATATAGGATGATTAATTTGCACCATCAACACCCAAAATCCCCCCGAAAAACAAACAACAAAAATCTCACAAACCTTATTCAACAATACAGCAGATTTAGTTTTTTATTTTTAAGAAAAACTAGAAATTATCTACCTTCAGAAACACAGAAAAAATAATCTGAAAAATAATTACTGTAGACTTTCTCTGTTAATAATCTCATTCTTGTTATGGTTGTGGTTGATCTCCATCAATATTTCTTACTCTGTTTCACTGTTAAAAATCTTCCTGGAAGCTTCCTATTTTTCATAGTCATTGCAATGAACCTTACAACTGTGGTTTGTTTTTTGGGAAGGGTGGGGGTTTCTTTTGTGGTTTTTTTTTGTGTTTTTTTTTTTTTTTTTACAAAAAAACCCCACATTTTTTACATACAAAAACCAAAACCAAACAGATAACATTTTATACATTGTGGTGGTAGCACTGAATGAAACACTACCCAAGTTTTCTTGTTCTGCAAATATCTCAGGGGTTGAATACTGGAAAGACATTTTACTGTGCTTCACTTCATCCCCATTTGACTTGTAGCAGCACAGAGCAAAGGAGCTTCTTTGATCATTATCCAGTAAAGAAGAAGAATTATGTGCAAGCAGTGCACAAGCAGGAAAGCACAAAAAAATCTTGAATGAGCTTGTGCTCATCTTAATTCTGTTCTTGTTTTTCACTCTTTCAAGACATTTCTAATTTGAACCACCACTTCAGCCCTCAGGAATGTCCAGCTGATTTAAATTTTAGCCTTCAAAACAGCCTTTTATCTTTTTAACAACAACCAAACAGGCTACAACAACTATGGTGGCTCAAAGACACCAAGATGTGTCTGCAAAAAGGCCTTCTCTGGTTTGCTATGAGTTTCTCAATAATCTGACCATGCCTTCCAGTAACAGGAAAGACACTCAGCTTTTAGCCGTCATCATTCAATTAGGTTAGACTGCTTACTACCCAGGAGCCCTAGGAAGAGGCCTGATGAGAGTTATGGAGGGCACATGGCTGGGGTAATTCCTGCTGAAACCTGGGTTTGATCATACCCCAGCAACTAAGGTGAGATTTCATACCTTTATTCTGTCACCAGGAAGCTATTTATTTCAAACTCCTTAACCAACTCTCACTGAGATTTATAGAGGATGAAAATACATTGGGCACTTAAAAATTCAGTGGGAGTCAGTCCCCTTCCTCTTCTGTCCTGAGTTAGAGACACATTTTTGATGGACTGAAGGTGTTTACACACTGCCCCTGCTGCTTTTATCTCCCTCATTTGAGTTAGCTCTGCTCACAGCAAGGCTAGTGATCTGCTCCGCTCTGCCTAATTCTGCTCCTCCTCCTGCAGTTTGTTCCAGAGCCCAATGGAGTCAAAGACTCCTAAGACTTCCTTTGGCTTCAGTGTATTATGGAGTCTGCCAGATACATAATTAATTTATTTCAATGGGCTATGAATCAGGCTTTTTGTACTGCCAGATGTATAATTAATATTTCAGGATGAATTCCAGGTATCTTGCTGGTTTGTAAGGTTCTTCCTGTCTCAGTTCCTGTCCCCCACGTAGCAAGGTCATAAATTAAACTCTTATATTCTTAAGTCAACAAGTAAACCAATAACATCAATAAAAATGTGATTTGATGCATTTAAATATCAGTTACACAAGAAATATATCTCAAAGGACATTCCAGTCTCAAAAACAAGAGCTTTTTCACCCCAAACTTTCCAAATGAGGGTTATTTTTTCATCATCTGATAAAAAACATCTTTGAATGCAGTTTTATCATTCTCTGTAACTTGAGGGAGAATTTAAAGTGGTTATGTATGAAAAGCACAGGTGATTTTACTGAAATATTCTGGTATCAGTAGTTTTAAATATTACTTCCAACATCTTTTTTATGTTAATGATTAAAAGTGGACAAGTGAAGAAACTGGAGTATTTCATCCTTTTGTGAAGGCTTGTCTTGAAATTAAATACGTTCCTTTTCTATTCCCATGCAAGCAGCTTTTGCTTCCTTTGAAGTCTTACACAGACCGCAACACAAGCCTGCCATATTCTAGGCTGTTAATAGACCCTCACTCTTCAAAACAGTATAGCCTAAAGTCTGTGACTCCCACTGCTATTACTAATGCATCCTCTCACCTTTTCATTCTAAGGCAAACAACTGTTTTTCCCAGGGATCAGTTAAAGCAGAATACAGTCCCTGTTCTAGCCTTATGAATTAAACGTCAGCCTAAATTGATCCTACTAGTGAAGGATACAAAGGAACTGTATCCTGGCGGTATATTAGTTCTATTTAGAATCATACAATGGTTTGGCTTGAAAGGGACCTTAAGGATCAGCTAATGATCTGTATTCCACACAATTGGTCCTGCTTTCTCTACAAACTGGCGTGTAAAAATCAGTGGATATTTGAGATAGTGAAGACCTATCAAAACAGTATTTTGTGAACTTATCAAAACAGTATTTTTTCTTTCACTGACCTGCTAACTGCCTGTCTTTTGGTTGAATTACTCCAACTGGTTTATTTTTGTTTGTTTAAGAACAATCCAAAATATTCGCAAAGCTGTGCTCTGGATTTACAATGAGTATTAGAAAAAATATACCTTTACATTGTATTTCCATTGATGGTTGTTCCTGATTCCCACATGATGGAAAATTGAATATAAAGAGTAACTTGGAAACCAATTCTGATGAGACCTAAGGGAATGATGAACTTAAAAAGGAAATCTGAGCAAAATATTTTAAATTTACTGCAGGAGTTTGTTTTCTGATGGTTACTTTTTTTTAATTTTAGAAGAAAATCATGAGCTTGGTAAATTAAGTTCATTTCTATGAAAATAGTTCATTATTATTTAATGAGGGCAGCTCATAACAATGCATGATTATCTTAAATTCAAAAACTGCGTCATGAATCACCTTGTTTTGAAAAAGATGGGAGAAAGAGGTGAAAAAAAAATAGGGTTTTTTGCTAGTACTATTATTTATGTTAACTGTGTGAAGTACTACATGCTTATCTATTAAAAAATGAAGAGGTCATCAAAAGATTGTCAAGTTCTAAAGTTATCAAGCTTTCTTTTCCAATCTTTTGGCTGTAGCTATTAACTTGTACTTTTCTGCTGCTCTATGCTTTAAAGAGACAATACACAAAACATCCAGCGTTCTTACTGGTGCTTGAGGATGAATCCTATCCACTACTGCATTTTCTCTAAGCTTTAAAGAAAAGTTGTTGACACAGTTTAGCAAAAACACTTAGTCTCTTAGATACCACTCTGCTTCTGAATAATCTTTTTGGTGTACAGATCAAAAGGAAAGCTTTCATCATAGATCTTGAATTGGACTCTAATCAGTGTAGGAGTTCCATAAGCTTCAGTGCAAGACCTTTTCATTTTCCTTATGTGAAGATCAATTAGATCATAAGCTCTTCAGAACAAACATCACATTCTTTCAGTGTTTACTGTACTAAACAATGCAAAGCACCACAGTTTTGGCTTCAAGAAAACAAACTGTAATTGACATGTTTGTCTCAAAGTATGGAAAGATCAAAACCAGTGAGCTACTTTCACTGCTCGACTATGCAAATTGCACCCAGACTAAACTAGCCATAGTCAGTCCAACAGATCAAGATGAATGCATAGGTGTTAGATGCTCTTTTATACTGTCACGTATTTATTTTCAGTGTTACATAGGCAAAAATGGTTTGTATTCTCTTTGATTTTAAAAAAGCAGAAGTTTTTTTTTTTTTCTCCTCCATGGTAACACCGCTTTCTTTTTCTTTTTCCTTTTTTTTCTTTTTTATTTTTAGCATAAGTGGAAATGAATGGTATACGGAAAAAGGTGCAGTTCCAGAGTTTTGTTAAATAATATCTTTGGAAGGAATGAGACTACGTCTTTTAACTTGTCCCACACAGAACAAAATTATTATTAAACATGTATGATGAGGCACTGCATGTCTGGAATACTGTCCTGGTTTCAGCTGGGATAGAGTTAATTCTCATGAGAATAATGTGTTATTATTCACATGTTGTTGTTAAGTGGTGCGTGTGCTAAGTCAAGGACTTTCCAGCTGCCCATGCTCTGATGGCAAGGAGGAGGTGCACAGGAAGCTGGGAAGGGCTATAGCAAGGACAGCTGACCCAAAATGGCCAACGGGACATTCTATACCATATGATGTCATGCTCCCAGGTTAGGCACTCGGTACATAAACTAGGGGGAGTTGGCTGAGGGAGCAGAGATTGCTGCTCTGGGACTGGCTGGGCATTTGTTGGCAGGTTCCAGTTGTATCACTTGTTTTTCCTGGGGTTTGGTTCATCTCTCTCTGTTTGTTGTTTTCCTTTTAATTACAATTTATTATTGTAAGACAAGGAGTAATGGATTTAAACTGAAAGAGGGTAGATTAGATGAGATATAAGGAAAAAAATCTTCACAGATTGGGTGGTAAAGCACTGGAAAAGGTTGTCCAGAGAAGTTGTGGATGCCTCACCCCGGAAGTGTTCAAGGCCAGGCTGGATGAGGCTTTGAGCAACCTGGTCTAGTAGAAGGTGTCCCTGCCCATGGCAGGGGGGTTGGAACTAGATGACCTTTAAGGTCCCTTCTAACCCAAAACATTCTATGATTCTATTATTATGATGATTATTATTTTATTTTACTTGAGTCATTAAACTATTCCTGTCTCTACCACGAGCTGTGTTAACCTTTGCTCTTGCCATTGTCTCCTTCATCCCACAGGGTGGGGGAGAGGGGGTGGGCAAGTGACTGCGTGGTAGTTGGTTACCAAATGGGGTTGAACCACAACAAATATTTACTGTAAATAATATCAATTGCATATTTGGAGAACTTATCCAAAAGTTATTTCAAGTTGGTGGGGATCTTTCAATTGATTTTAAAGGGCTTTGAAATAGGTCTTTAGCCTTGTTTTCTGTTTTCATGAATCATTCAGAAGTCAGTCTTGATATCTAGTTATTTGTAAGTATTGGACAAATAGTTTGGACAAACAACTTCTGATCTACAGGCTGTTTTGAAAATGTTAAATGAGACTACTCACTGTTCAATATTCATGTTGTGTGATTAGCCATCTACGTCATCATGATATTACTTCTTCTATCTAAATGAAGGACTGAAACTATTTAAGCTATAGCCTCTATCCATTTACATTCTTATAATGGAGCAGCTCATTGCTGTGGTATATGAATGAATAATGAATTAGAAGTTTTGAATAGTGAATAATGAATAGTAAATAATTTATGCTCTCTGGTAAGATTTTTAAAACAAATATTCACTCGTGCTAGTATTTGTGAAACTTTTGGAATTGAGAACATTTTCACAAATGTTCAGCAGCTGCAACAAGAATGTGGCATAACAAGCAATAATTTGAATAATACAGGATAATATTTATAATTATATTCTTAATGAAAAATAAACATTAAGTATTTAATTAGGCTCACAGTATAAAAAAAGAGGAAGGAGACTACTATTGATAAGAAGACTGACCAGGGACAATTTTTGTCTCCATTGCTTTCCCTCTAACCAGCAGGACTCTGAACCTAAGAGAGTAATAATGTGCCATATTTTCTTCTTGTCATCTTCTAAGTTAAATGTGTCCTGTGATTCAGCATTTCTGTACCCAAACTATTTCTTATTCACTTGGAGAAACAATACAAATATTATGACAAAACAAAACAAACAAACAAAAATTTTAAATTACATCTCTTTTGAGTCAGTTCTATCATAAAATATAAGCATCTCAAGATCTCTCAGGCTTATTCAGCCTCATCACATTGCTGTTCGTTTCTTTTACATTCATAGTTACTTTTAGTATTTCCTTTCTTTGTACTCTTACTCCTTTCAGCATGTTTAGGGGATGTTATTCTTCTTTTATGTTAAGTCTTTGGATCTTTTAATTATATTTTCATCTCCTCATTTTTCCAATCATTAATTTTCTTTCTGTTCATCTTTTTTATTCTCTCATTGCATTTAGTCATCATTAGTCTTTTGCATTTTCTTTTATTTTCTTAGCATATTTTTTAACATTTTCAGTTAGCACTCACTTATATTCAGCTCCTCTCTTTGCCTCTCAATCATTTTCATCATCACAGTTTCTTCTAATTTATCAGCCATGTTGCTTCTAAGTGATTCTGGTGTAAAAAGACCACCACTTGCAAACCTTGTAATGGGCAACATATTATCAATTACATGTTTCTAATGCTCATAGATCTTTTTCTCCTTTTGTTGCAAATCATGAATTTCTCATTTTGTCTAACTATCTGAACCAGAATACATTTCCAATAAATTCTGCCTTGTACCTTCTGACTCATAAGTATTATTTTTCTGAATATCACTCCTAACATAAACTAAGATGTCTCTTCCACTTAAAACGTGTTCTATCATAATATGACAATTAGAACAAAGGAAGATAAATTAGAAGAGAATAACTCAGAACTAATCCTCAGTGCCAATCAGTGACTGGCTTAGGGAGAACATATTGCTGTGGATTTCAGGTCCCATGGACTTGGGCATCTTCAGGCTCCTCAGATGTTCCTGAACCTGATCCTTTCAGACCATGGGTGGCTCTCCATTCTCCCAGTCCCTGCCCTTGTCTTCTGTGACTGTGGGGATATGGCTTGTGCCCTTGCCAGTGAAGACTGGAGCAAAAAAAGCATTAAGTACCTCAGCCTTCTCCATATCCTGGGAAAACAGCTCTCCTATTTCCTTCCACAGAGGGCCCACATTTTCCCTGATCTTCTTTTTATCCCCTGTGTACCTACAGAAGTGCTTCTTGTTGCCCTTGATGTCCTTGGCTAGGTTCAATTGTTTCAGGGCTTTAGCTTTCCTAACCTGATCTCTGACCTCTTGACAACTTCCCTGTAATCCTCTCAGGCTACCTGTCCCTGCTTCCACCCACTGTAGGCTGCTTTTTTTTGCCTCCCTTTGTCCAGGAGCTGCTTGTTCATCCACACAGGATCCAGCTGCTTTTACCCGACTTCCTCCTCATTGGGATGCCTCGCTGCTGAGCTTGGAGAAGGTCCTTGAATACTTGCCAGCTTTCTTGGGCCCCTCTTGCCCACAGGGAGGGGAACTTTTCCAGTCCGTTCCCTGAAGAAGCTAAAGTCTCCTCTCCTGAAAACCCGGTTAGCGAGCTTGCTGCGCACCCTTCTTGCCTCTGTAAGGATCTCAAATGTCACTATTTCATGGTTCACTATCACATGGTTCACATGAGCTTCACATCCCCCACCAGCCCCTTCCTGTTGGTGAGAACAAGGTCCAGCATGGCACC
>NW_010262191.1:25025-26302 GCF_000690775.1 Eurypyga helias | reverse complement strand
CCTTCCATTCTGACACTCCAGTCATAGGAGCCATCCCACCACACCTCCACAATGCCAGTTAGGTCACAGCCCCTCACCTGTGTGCATGCCTCCAGCTCCCATGCATTTACATGGAGGCATTTAAGATAGGCCCCTGATGAAGTTGGCTTGCGGACTAGAACATCTAGAATTCCTTTGTTTTGCCTGCCACGTGTTTTCCCGGTGACCAGTGTTTCTTCTTCAGTCTCTGGGCATCTCTCGGTGTCCCTACTGGTTTTGCCCCCCTCCCCCTTCCAACCTGGTTTAAAGCCCTATCAATGAGCCCTGCCAATTTGCAGGCAAAAATCCTTTTTCTGCTCTCAGACAGCTGGACACCATCTGTCACCACCCGGCCTGGTGCCACAGAAACCTCCCCATGCTCAAGAAACCCAAAGCTTCACTGTTCACACCAGCTTCTGAGCCACATGTTGATCAGGTGTGCTTTCCTGTTTCTCTTGGTATTCTTTCCTACTACTAAGGGGATGGAGGAGAACACTACCTGTGCTCCCAATCCTGTGACCATTCACCCCAGTGCCCTGAAGTCCCTTTTGATGGCTTTTGGATTCCTCTCCTCCAGCTCATCACTGCCCACCTGCATTACCAACAGAGGGTAATAGTCAGAGGGCTTTACCAGGCCAGGAAGTCTCCTAGTGATGTCCCTAGCCTGAGCCCCAGGGAGGCAGCAGACTTCTCTGTGGGACAGGTCTGGGTGGAATATCCGGCCCTCTCTTCCCCTCAGATGTGAATCACCTACGACAATGACCCTCCTCCTTTTTTTGACGGAGGCCACCGTAATGTGTGCAGCTGATGGGATTATCCTATGCAGCTCCCTGGAAGGACCTTCCTCTGTAATTGCCTGGCCCTCAAGTTCCAGCGTCCCGTATCTATTCTGCAGGGGCAGCTGGGAAGTGGAGGGAGGGTAGGAGGGGATGCACCTACCTCACCAAGCAGGGACCCATTTCCATTCTGCTCCCTTTCTTAAGTTCCTTCCCTCTGCCCAGTGGCAAGAGGATGTGGATCAACTGTGAGCTGTGTGCCCTCCATCTGCTGCCTTTTCCTTTGGGAGAGTAGGTTGATGGGGTTTAAATCCCCTGTGGTTGTTGCCAGCACCACCCCCGAGTGACATCAGCCGCTCTCACAGGGGCTGCGGTACCATGCCGGCTGCTGTGCTCACTGGGGTCCGGGGACTTCTGGGCTGACCTCGTTCAAGCGCCGAGTAGCGGCAGGGGCTGCTGCCCCCGCGGCATTCTGCGCTGGGT
>NW_010262191.1:1501-24490 GCF_000690775.1 Eurypyga helias | reverse complement strand
TGCTGCCACTGCTGCATCCTGCGCTGGCTCCTATCATTCTACCTCTTATGGAATAGTTTGGTTTGGAAGGGATGTTCAAAGATCATATAATACAATCCTCTGCCATAGGCAGGGACATTCAGTTCAGTGGTCATGCTATTTGTTATTTAAGCACTGACATTGCAGTAGTCAGGAGTTTTGATTCTGTGGTCATACCCTGATATGTTTGGGACTATACACCACTGAAAAAACATATGAAAAACAAACCAAAAAAGGCAACAAAAAGATAAAACAGAAGCTTACAATCCATCTATTGGAATTCTTACTTTTAAACACTGACAGCACCTAAGTAAAATCATAGAGTTTGTAATTTTTTTTTTTTTTTTTTTATTTGGCTTATAAAGAGATTCCCAGTAGTGTCTGAAAATGGCAATAAGTCAAAGGTTTCTTCAAGATGATCTTTGGGTTTTTTTAGGAGCAGCACAGTTTTTCTATAAACTGTGTTTAAATTTACTCACGAATGGCAGAAGATGTACTTGGAACCTTTAAATAACTTCTTTTTCACCTTCTATCTTAGGCAAGAGACTACTTTGAGAAATTTCACCTGATTGTTTTCCTGAGATGCTGTTCCTTTGTATACTGGTCATCCCATGTAAATGAGACTTCAGAGGTGCACTGTTCATTATGGCTTTAGGAGAAATTTCTTTCCTCACCGGGAACACTCCTTGATTTTTCTTGTTCATCAGAGGTTTAAGAAAACATCATATACAAGAAAACATTAGAAGTAGTGGGACTAATCTTGAGAAAAAGTACTAACAGAAGCCTTCAAACACATATGAAAGTTGTTGCAAGGAGGAAGATGTAAACCATTGTCCAGGTCCTATCCGGTAAGATTAGAGCCAAAATGAAAGGGCTTAAAGTGTAGCAATACAAACATGTTGAAAAGGATAATAAAGCACAGGGACAACAAGCTTCTTGATAAAACTGTGAAGTTCTCTCATAAATATCCACAACAGTATAATTTTTAAAACAGCCTAAATAAATATCTTTCAGGGATGTTATAGGCATATTAATACTTCATTAGGTTAGAAGAGGTAGACTAAGATGCCATCTCACAAGTTCCTTCACAACCCTTTTCTATGACTGTATAACAGACAACTCAGTTTCTTCAGGACTGAAGCTCATGGAGTCAGATCTTTGTCAGTTTTCCAATATCAGTTCACAGCAGAAAAGTACTGTAACAGTGAGAGCATAGAATAATTGTTCAACCTGTTTCCCTCCAGATGTAGGGACTTTGCTTCCTTGGTTTAGGAAACGTTCTCCTGGCAGTTCCCTACATAGTTCAGGTATTACCTAGACAAGATTTTTTTATGCCAATATATGTATGCTGAATGGGATACGTTTCCTTTTTTAACTATACTAATCATCTGAGGATTTACAGACAACAAAGGGAAATAGGCACACAGAGAATGATTCATCTGACCTACTTCAGGTATCTGTTTGAGGAAGTGAATTCTGTCCTTAAACCACCTATTAGTCTTCAAAAGAGAGACTAGGATTGTGATTCTCAAATGAAAATGCCCTAAATAATATTGCCATCCACTTTTACTAAATTGGTGATGATAAAGGTGATAGAAGTACTACGTAAATAGGATTTAACGATATAGTTATAGATAGGGTTTTTGTCTCATGATAGTCCTCATGGTCCAAGTAACTATCCTCACAAATGAAGGATTTATTTTAGGTATTACAGGTATTTCAGTACATTTTATACAAAGTTTTAGTGCTTTGTTCATTTTTTTTATCTTTTCTTCTCATACACACAAACTGTCACAGATATAACACGACCGATTCTCAGGCTGG
Source organism: Eurypyga helias (assembly GCF_000690775.1). Taxonomy (NCBI): domain Eukaryota; kingdom Metazoa; phylum Chordata; class Aves; order Eurypygiformes; family Eurypygidae; genus Eurypyga; species Eurypyga helias. Next base: position 22,648 of record NW_010262191.1, on the reverse strand, counting down.
ATCCAGCTACAATCTAAAAAGTTTGAGGGGCTGTTCCACTGTACAGCCATTGTAACCTCATGACTGCAACAGAGGACCTAAAGAATTGAAAGAAGTAAGAACACTTACAAAAAACCCTGCAAATCTCTTGGAACAGAATTACTAACTGCATAAAAGCCGTTCAGTTTTAGGGAAGTTTTACTAGTTTGTACTAATAGTAGTTTAGATCTTTTACTGCCAAAGTTCATCATATGCTTCTGAACATTAAATAACATGTGCTTATAAGGAAGATCATATTTTATTTTTCTTTATAGAAATTAATGAAAGAATGTTTTACGTATTTGTTTTCAGCATGGACGTAACAGGGGGTATATGTAGACTATTAGAATGGCAAATAGTATGTCTTAAATCAACTTCCCAATCAGAAACTTTTCCAGTTCTGTGTGTTTACAGCTACCATGATCTGGGGAAATAAAATAATAGCTACAGTTTTATCTTCTCCTCACAGAATAAAAATAAAATAATAAATAAAAAGTGTATGCATATAAAATTCTTGCCTAGAGTGATTAACAAGTAAAATTTTACAAAGTTGTTTCAGTCAATATAGAGTCTTCATGGTTCACTTACTAAGATAAGATCCCAAATCCAATTTTCTTAAAACAAAAAATTACAGAGGAGAAGTTCTAGAATTTTGTTGTAAAAGAAAGTTGAGAAAACACACAAGACTTCAAGATATTAGAGGGTGATGATGCTTTTTTTGTATTTAGTACATGCTATAATATGAAATATTTGTTAAAATACACCCCTCTTTCCTTTCTTTTAAGCTTTATCTCTTCTGTGTCTCAAGGATTTAACAGAATAAGATTCCTAATCTCCTGTAAAACTGTAACAGTACCTTGCAATGACCATACAAAATTAATAGAATTACATCTACAAATCCACTAATAAGAACACTAATGAGAACATGCAAAAAACAGATTAGGAAAGGAACATTAAAAAAAAATGCACATTCTATGCCATCAGCAGAGAAAAGAAAGGGGGATCATTTCTGCTGCATTGTGCATTGAGAGTGATGCAGAGGCCATTGGAATCAAGGGAACTTCAGCATATACTTAAAATTGAGCTTCAGGACTACTTCAGAAGAGAGTTTGAAAAAGATAATTAGTTTAAATGTAAAGACGCTTATTAAATATAAAAAACTGACAAGAGACTCTAGTTGCCATTTCAACATGTAACATTAAAAAAAAACCAAATTGGGATTCCTACTAAGATTATACATGTGAAATGGTACCAGTGGTAGTATCCAACAGAATGCACATATCAACAGTATGATACAGAGGTGCTCCAATCATGATTTTTGATGACAGGATCACGTTCAGTATCCACCACTAATTTTCTATGCTATTATATTTTCCTCAGGCTAAGTGAAATGAAAATTGACCTGTAGTAGATACTGAACACTTCTCATTTTCTACAAAACATTGTTCATGGTTATGCATTTTTCTTTAAGCTTTATATATATTTATGGCTGGATTTAGCTTATAATTAACCTTCTGAAATACATCTCATAACTATCAGATGCTCTTTTCCTGTAATTCCACCTGTAAACAGAACAGTGGGCACTTCCACATATTGCAAGTACTGAAATTATTCAGTATGGACCAGATCCTGAAGCTGTTGCCATTTCAGCACCTTCTCAACCAAAACTTAATGCTTACAGGAATGGTTGTTCTGACCAGCTGAGGACTGAATATAAGCTGGTAATGAATTCTACTGCCAAATATTACAAGATTTTACTCTATGCATTTCTCATAAAGCTTTAGACCATTTCTGTGCCAGTAACCTAAAAATATTACTTATATGATTAAAGTAAGTCCATTAAAGCCAAGTTAAACATTCATATTAGAGCTGATTCTGGCAAGTGATGTGAAGCTCAAAAAAGCTTCTTTACAATATAAAATACTTTTATAAGTATATAAACAATAAAATGCTGAGTAAGGAAAATGTGGACCCACTATAGAGCAGGATGAGGGCCTTAGTCACATGGTGTGTGGAAAAGGGTGAGTTACTTACTGCCTTTGCCCCTAACCTTCATCGGTAAGAGTATTCTTTGTAATGCCAGGACCCCAGAGACAGGGAGGAAAGTCTGGAGCAAGGAAGTCTTAGAAACTGGTCTAGATCCAGTTTAACTACATGGTTTAACCCCGCTGATAAATCTGACCCTTATTTTATATTATATATACCACAAATAGTAGACACATTTAAAGACAATGTACAGGAAATTAATAGTCAGTGATTCTTGTATTTTAAATTGTTTCTGTGCAGAAATCCTATTATGATTGACATAATAAAGGTCCTAGGTTTTTAATTTAGCAAAGCAACTTTCTCACAACAAATATGCACGTTGTACTAATTAACTTGCTACTAACTTTATGTCAAAACATTGAAGCAAAACATGTGTCTTCACTAAAACCTTTAAAGACTAACAGATAGCATGGATTTTTGAAATAAACTTAACACTATAGTCTATAAAAAGTGAAAATAATTGAATCCTTGGCTATTTTGAACACATTTTTAAACAAAGAATTTAATTGTATACTAAAAATCTACCTTGTACCTTCGATTTCTGGGACAAAAAATTTGTTTCAATGTCATCATAAAATGCAAACATCAGAATTAAATCTCATTTTAAATTTTAATGTGTGGCTATTGGTTAAAGTAGTTGATTACTAACATATAAATATTTTATAAATAATTGTTACTGATTTCAAAATTTCGTCCAAGTCACAGTTTAAAACAAATTTATCAGACATTCTGGAAATATTGATTGTACAGTAGTTTCAATCCGTCACAGATTCATTTTGACTCATGTAAGGTAGAGCACTAGAGACCAAAATATACTTACTTATGTAACTGTTCTACCACACCTTTCATCTGTTTTACATTGCTCCAGTTAGTGGTGTCAAAGGCATACTTGGTAGAGGGAGAGGGGTCCCTTAGCAACATGCGCTAACCCGTCAATGCCACTTTATCTTGTGGTTCTCGATCAGCCGCTGATACTTTTTGTTCTGTTTAGAAGTAGGCTCAGTTAGTAGACCCCTAATTGAGAAGAAATTGAGCTTCCAGTCACTGCAGTGATTAGTATGTTGGAGGTAATTTGAGGTAACACATGCCCATTTATCAGAGTTTATGATAATCTTCAGAACTGTCTGGACATAAGAATCCTAATCTTCTGCCAGGACAGAGTTATCTTTGTAACCCACATGAAATTTCAGAAATTTCAACATTTGTTGCAGCTATAATTCTAACAATTCTTCTTTGTTTTTATTCTGAAAATTTTATAAATAGCAGCAAATCCCTTTAGCCTGTGGCCTTATTATTTTACAAATGTGTAACTCTATTTCCATTATTTGTCCAAGTTTATTCATCCATGCACTTAGACATGGTGTCCTTGTTACTGCTAAAGCATATAATACTGAAATTATATGTGACTAATTTTGTCTTCCGCTTCTACATTCCTGTAATTGGCAAACCAGTAGCCAAGCACCCTGCAGTGAGTTTCTTTCAGGTGTGATCTGTACTATTGTTTCAAAAACTTGTTGGTCTTTGGACATTTCCACCAAATGGTCATGACTTATCACTTCCGTGCTGTAGCATCTATAACAATTAACCAAGCACACTCCTCATAATTTTAATATTGACGGCACAAAGTATATATTCCTTAGGATCACTGCAGACTTGAAAGATACAGTTATTAAAAAGCCATCATCTCTGCAATAGCAAAAATAGCCAAATATATACATAGATTAAAAACAAGGTAATTCATCATTGTGTTGACTGTTATCAGTACTAATGAACAATCTCCTTAATAATGCTGGTTTTTATTAGAATTTTGTATTTATTCATCATGTTAGCCGTCTTCCTGTGAATAGTACTATAATATGGGCTGAATTGTAAGCGGATATATATGCTTTAATTTCATTCTAAGAGAAACTGGGAAGTAAGTAAAAATAATAAATATGGGTTTTCCTGATAAGGATCTGAGAATGTTTTAAAAGATAAAAATAAGAGGTTGAGATGGAAGAACTTGACACAGTCTGTAAGCATATGTGTCAAGTGAAAGGGAGGAGTAGCCCAGAGTGCGAGATTGCCTGGCAAGGAAGTATGTTATGTACTGGATCATATATATGGAAGAAGTAAAAATGCATTTGAAGATCATTCACTGACCTTGGGTAGGGAGACAAAAAGAAAAAATAATAGCTAAATGTCTGTCTCTGTGCATTATAATTATGAGCAACAGCAAGCACCTTGCTGGAGGGATTCTGACACCGAGTAGTATCTAGGTATTCTCTGCATAGGTTGTAAATCTATGTTACATATGCAAACCTAAATATTTCATAAGTTCTTACACAGAAAGTTTACTTGAGTAAACTTCTGTAGATTTAGTAAACTGTTAATATTACCTTACACATGATCAAGAAGTAAAAATAACAGTTATAAAGAAACAAACAAAACCTTCCATAGAACTTTATTTATCTATGTGTATGTGTCCTAGAGAAAAACATTCATTTAATTTATAGCAGCCAACCAATTTGCCTTTTGAGATATTCAGATTGTAATCCTTAACCCAGAAGCATTAGATGCAACTGTAAAAAACCCAAAAAACAAACAAAAAACCCACCAAAACAAAACAAACCAAAAAGTTGTTCTACAGGGCCAGTGAAGCACCCTGTGTTCTGTATGAGCTCTGCCAGCTAGAAAATCCCCAGCACAGTAACCTGCGTAGCTCCTTAGAATCTGTGCACTTTTCCAGAAAGCAGAGAAGAGGATTTGGAACATCTTAAGAGAAAAAGGGAGTCGAACACAGGACATCCACATGTGTCAGTGCAGTCTTGTTCTCTCATGTCTCAAACAGACAGATTAATCACTTTTAGAATTGCCTTTTGGTGCTTGTTTATTAAAAAGATTTATTCAAATCATCTAATTACAGGAGAGGACTTTGAAATCCAAGTGAATGGAGGTTTCTCTAGACTAAAGAAAAACCAGTGGATAAATTTTGGAGTTAGAATGAAGCTGATGATATGTCCGTCTCTACAACAGATTCATGTCCAGTTTTCAAAATGTGAAATGTTTATAGTTCCTGGCTTGTGTTCACTTGTCAAAGTTTTTGATTACCCTGTTGTGGCATAAGGCTTCCTCCAGAACAGCGAGATTTACTGTGATGCCAGTGAGTACAGATATTTTTTTTTTATTATTTTTTTAAATTGTATAGCACTTATCCCGAAGATTATTTTGGTGCTTCCTTTCCAATATACATAATAAATGTGACAAACATCAGGTTGCATGACGTAGCAACTATATGTGCTGGTGCTGTAATGACATCAAAGATTCAATCATCTTTTTACGTATCTATGACTCGGAAAACTTCTTCTCTATTAGTATTTCAGACTAAAATATTGGTCAGCCTGCCTGACATACGTTCATGAATATCTATCAACTCAAGCTCACGTCTAAAAGACAGCCCTTACTTTCCCCTTCCAAAACTCTAACTTCTTCTTCCTTTCCTGAATTTTGTGGACAACACGGCCTCCAGCCTGTCACTCAAAACAACGACCTACATGTGATTTCACTGTTCTTTGGATTCTGCAGGTTATATCACTTTTTTTCTGTAGTAATATCTGCCTTTCCTATCCAACCAAACAGATAGAATTCCTGTCCAGATTTTTATAAACTCCCACTTAACTAGCTTCTTATACCACACTTGCATCTGTTTGACAATAGTTTCCTATTTATATTCATCTAGATTTATTCTCCTTCCTAGTGATACTGTTTTGTCAATGTCACCACTTTCTGTATCTCTTCACTTCTCCTTGTTTTTCCTTGTTACATCGAGCATAAAATATTTGTTGTTACTTTCAAAGTTCTGCTGTTTATCCTTGGTTGATCATAATTTCTCATTTAAAAAGTCACATCCTCCTGCCATCAATCCATTGCAGCAGCCTTCCTTCCCTATTAGTTCAATTTTCAAATGCTGCCTTTCTGAACTTTTGGGAGGACTTCATATAAATGTATACAAGATTATTATCTTCTTTTGATACTCTTCATCTTTGTGACCTCTGCTTAAAAACCTGCTGATGAAGACAACCAAATGATCCTCTTTTCTTGTACTTGTCTACCTTGTTGTATTCCTCTTCTGTATTTCGTCTTTGAATTACTAGAAGTGTCTATGCTTTGGGAGATGGATGGCTTGACAATGTTGTGTTTGTAAAATGCCGATCACATCAGAGTCCTAACATTCCCCAGGCAAGATCTGAACTATCACCTAACTCCTAATATATATCCAAAGTAAAACAAAAGAACAAACGTTAAGCTCTACTCTGCCTAATCTGATTAGGGCCTCTGAGACTACAGACATTGTAGCTTTCCCTAGAAATCTTGTCGAAACTTCAGAAGCTTAGCTGCTACACATGTGCAGATCTGGTATCCTAGCTGAACTAAGGATTTAAATGGATATTTTACAGGTAAAGCCACATGAGGCCCACAAAATGGTACACTGAAGCTTGAGAGACCTGTAGTATTCAAGACTGGAGGGGGAAGTTTGCATTATTTTATCTACACTGGGACCTGGACACTTCTTTGCCTGATGGGACTCAAACTTCACAAAAGTATTAAACTATTAAATAATTAGATTAAGAGTAACCATACTCTTCACAACTGTTAGAGAGGAATGTTAGCTGTTAATAATGACAGTTCCCAGAACAGCTAACTCTCGGATGATTTTGATCCATGGTCTCCGCAGTCTTACGTGACCCATAGTAAAACTGAAATAAGAGTCTTATATCTTGGCAGCCATAGGAAGACATCTAAAGTGCAGAGAAGAGTATGTGCTCTGACAGCTTTCTAATCCAGAATCCTAAGTACATTAAGTATTTTAAGAGCTTGGGTTTATTTTCATATAGACAAAAACGCTGCTTTCCTGGACCTTTCTTAAATTCTGATGCTGCCCACTTCTCTCTCCCATCTGTAATCCCCATGTCCTAGCTAGTCTAAAAGTAAATCCCAGGTGGCAGCTTCTAAGTTAAGGATCTGTGCTTTAATTTCTGTATCCTCTAAATAAATTCATCCTCAATTATCTTGACTATTCTTATGTGGGTTCTTTGACTTTGTGTATGCTATTAAAGCATACTTATACTCCAATAAGCAATCTGTAAAAAATGTATAATTGGATTCTCTGTGTGTTGTCTCTCATTAACTGTCTTAAGTGTACTCTGTTGACAAGTTTTTTAAAAAAACCAAAACATATTCTGACAGTCAACCTTGCAAATTCGTCCTGAGATCTGCAAGTCAAATTCTGACACTATTTAAATGCTACAAGTGGAGCTTTGTTAACAATTTCTTGATTATTTCTGAGCATTAAAAAAAAAAAAAAATCTAGTTCATATTCCCACAGCTTTATAGGCACTGAATGTGGTGCTAAGAAGAACAAAACAGTAAATATCCAATCAGTATAATAAGCACATCTCTACATAAATAAATGTAAATCATACTAACTACATGGAGGAATGCAACATATAAATGTAAAAGAGTTGTCATTTTAAACATAGTTTTTCAGACAGAAGATTTAGACATTTTTTCATATTCACTATGAAATTCACAATTTTTATGTTATTGCTTCATAACACCACATCACCTGAGTAATACCCATCCTGTGACATTACAGAAAATCCTAATTTTTTCAGTAACTTTTTGAAAGAATGTGTTTATAACAGGGAGCAATAGCAAAAAAGGTTTTTTCTTTGCAATAGCAAAGAAGAGTTGCAGAATAAGAGAGAGAGAGTATTTTAACTTGAGTTTTTAACTTCTTTCTGTGATTTAAAGTACTAGTTGCTGCTGGAAAACTTGAAGTTCATCCTCCCCCAGTCTTGAGTACAGCTGTGTCTGAACCAACCCCAAGCATGACTCAAAACATCATAAGGGCTGTGCTGCCCTGGCAGTTTCCCACAGGGACTTCTCTGGCTGCTAGTGACTGGATGGAACTCTACATGTTCCACTCCATTCTCCTTCCTGTGTTTGATTGTGGCATGTCAGGGATGACATTCCTTCCCACACCAAGGAACAGAGTAACAGATCGGCTGTAAGGGCATTCATCCAACAGAATTTTCTATTGCTCAACAAGAATGGCCCTGAGTTCCTTCTATTCTGTTTGGTTGGGGTTTTTTGTTTGTTTGGTTGGGTTTGTTTGTTTGTTTGTTCTTTCTTTCAGGTCTGTGTTTCATTGCTAAGAAATGTTATTTTTAATGAACATTTCTTTTTTTTTCCAAATTAAGAGATACATTGGTTTAGTATGTTTCCATATATAGCAGTATACAAATGAGGTAATGCACAACATATTTGTTCTCAGTGTCCCTGAGGTAGCTGGAAATAGAATCTAATGCTATCTTTCCATTATCAGTACATATCTGTCCTTTTGTTGTGATTTATAATACCATATGAACTATGTATTAGTACTTTAGTCCCTTCTGCATTTGCTACCATTTTTTCCACCTGGGTCAGCTGTCAGATGAGATTTTCATTAAAGCTTTTGGTTGTATTAAACACTTCTATTGCTAGCACTGATAAAGTGCTTTGGGATGAATCTTATACATTAATCTATTTTTTTTTCCTGTTAGAGATTTGAGATTTCTATTTGAGATTTTTTAAGAAGGTAGTTTTGGGTTTGGGTTTTTTTTCCCATTATTATGATGCTATCTGTTGCACTGTTTACGAAATGAACTTTATTAACTTTTGTATCATGAATAAATTTTTCCAGGAATTTTACTTTTTTTCTAGTGGAGATGAATTTTATTTATTCATGTTTATTAAATTAACTTTATTAACTTTAGTATCATGAATAAACTTTTCCAGGAATTTTACTTTCTTTTTTAGTGGAGATGAATTTTTTTTTGTTTTAAATTTCTCCTTTAAATTATCCCTTCATTTAAATGTTAATCCTGTGAAATGTATATGGGAAGTATGTTTTTTCTCCTTCCCTTTAGAAAAGGGAGTTTAATTTATAGTCACAATTTCATGGTTTAAAAATTATATTTAAATAGTACCTGCTTTGATTTCATGTACTCTGCCAATGCCAAAATGAACTAGATTGGCAGTACTTGTTAAGAGCAGACACCATAATTTCTTCTTATTAACACCTTTCATTCTTCTCCCATAAAGTGAACTAAAGTAAAAGAAAAACTATTTGGATGAAAAGCAGACTGCATTGAAATCACTCAAAATAATGTTGCTACTTTCAGTGGAGACATAATTTTATCTTTGTTTCTTGTCATCCTGTTTTACCTTATTATTCCAAAAGGGATTAATTCAAACCCAGCACCAATCAATGTAAAGATTCCTGTTGATATAATTTGGTTCACAAAGTTCAATATTGTTTTGTGGATGTGGTTTAATATTTTCCATAGATGTTAACCTAGGAAATGTATGGAGGAGACAATGAATCTTCATGTATACACCCTGGAAGTCTGCATCCTAAACCTTAGGTTATGAAATTATTTGAGTTTAAAATATGAACTCAATGCAGTGAAATGCAATCACATGCATAAGAATGTGGTATCTGCTGAATAACATACCTATCTTGATTTTTAGGGGAAGAAGAAAACTATACTGTAATTAATTTAAAGGACAGTCTTGATTTTTAAAATAGAACGAATATAAGTACCCACATTGGATTTCAACAGACAATGGAAAATTATCACTCTGACTCTTATAAAAGTATCATGGGGCTTCTAACAACCAAAAGTTGTCACAAGATGGCTTTTCTGTGTTTTCTGAAAACAAGGACAGTCTGTGTTTGATAGCATGCTAATCTTGCATAGCACTGATCTTAATATTGGATGTTTATTTAAAAATATTTTCAGCTGTAATTTTCAGATGACTGAGATTAAGAAGTGATTGTATCTCTTGCTGAGGGTTATTTGTGCTCCCAGATACACCACTGAAATTAAATCTACATGACCAATGAAGCTACCTTTTAACTAGCATTACAAGATCAGATTGGTGTTACTAAAACTCCAGCTGACATGCTTTTGTGGCTCTTCAGTTCTTTTCTAGCTGCACTTTTTTAATAATCAATAGGTATAGTAATTTCATCTGCAAGTGGTTCAGTCTGCTTGATCTTTAACAGAAGTTCGTTCTCCCTGGGAAAACAGTATTTTCTTGCATGGTCTTCAGAAAGATTCCATCTTTTTCTGTCTTCACGTCCCTGGTAGCTTTGCACCCACAGGGATATCCTATAGAATTATAATATATATTCAAGCATACTGAAGATGTGAAATGGTCTTCCATAACAGGAACCTCTTACCTTTTTATTTTCTCAAAAATTTCTCAAGTATTGTGAAAGTGCTGTATCACTACCATGAAATAGAAGTGGATGTGACAAGAACTTCCATGAACTTTCCAAAGTACATACTGTTAGGATAAATTCTGAGAAGTGTCTTCATTAATGGAATCTATTGATTATGCATCATTAAGGCAGATGAGAGGTTGCATAGCAGATGGCATTTCAGCTCTACAACTGACTCCATTATGTGGGATCTTTAGCACCATGTTGCAAAAGGTAAGTGGTGGTGGGATTCCACAATGGAGACAAAATAATACGTGATTCAGCTATTAAATTTTACAGGTGCTTTATCAACTGGTAACAGAGAAACTGTGGGTAGCAGTTCAGAAAAGAAACCTGAAAAGCACAGATGTTCATGTGGAAATTCCTCACTAAGCACATCTGAGAGGTGGAATTACACAGCACATTCTGCTTTGCACAGAGGCACTTCTCTGAGTGCCTCAGTGCTGCCTCAGCAACTGTGTTTCAGTGCAAGTTTTCTCCAGTTCCTTCTGTTTATTTGTTCATTTGGGGGGTTGTCTTTCCTTTTGTTTTCCTAAAGTGGGTAATCTGTTTTGCAATACTCCTATGGGTACTGCCAAAAAAGGTTGTAAGAGAAGCCCATAGCTGTTGGTTTAATTTGAGACCAAAAAGGGTGAATTGGACCCTTTCTGACTGATGTTTAGTTAAGGCTTATTGAAGTGTTCATGGAAAGGAGAAAAAAATTGATTGAATGACCCAAGCAATGTTGATAAATGTGGCTAATGCCTATAATTAGATTCTTCTATTTGCATTAATATACTCAAAATGGATGCTGTCCATATAACATATGTATGAGTCTGTGCAAATATCGTATAAAAGAATATGTTTTTCCTTACGAACTCTGTGAATAGTGGTTACAACTGAGCAGGACTCTGACACATTCCTACTGAATGCAACGGGAAGCGTATACTGAATTGAGAATGGACAAAAATCCTGGTAAGATCAAACCCTGATGTACTAACCCATCCTTTGCTTTTTTATTAGTATGAGCAGGTTTTACATTATGTGCTATAAACTGACCAAGAATACTTTTGATCCTAATATTCCAGTGAAACATTTTTGTAGTTTAGGCCCAGCCAGGAAGAACGGACCACAAGGCCACTCGCTTGCTCCTCTCCTGGGTGGAATATGGACGAGAAATAGAAGGAAAATTTGTGGTCTGAGGCAAGGACAGAGAGGGATCACTCAGCCATTACGGTCACGGGCAAAACAGGCTTGACTTGGGGAAGAAAAATCCATTTAATTAGGTACCAATCAAACCAGAGTAGGGCAGAGAGACAAAATAAAACAGACATTAAAAACCTTCCCACCCCATCGGCCCCTTCTTCCTGGGCTATGTCCTCCCCTCCAGTGGCACAGGGGGGTGGGGGGATGGGTGTTTCCCAGTCAGTTTACCACACGTTGTTCCCTGCTGCTCCTTTCTCCTTGGGCGGGAGAACTCCTCACACTCTACCCCTGCTCTTGTGTGGGATCCCTCCACGGGAGACAGTACTTCACGAACCTCCCTGGCATGAGTCCTTCCCACAGGTTGCAGTTTTTTCCTCTTAACTGCTCCAGCGTGGGCCACTTCCTTGGGCATGTGCTCCTTCAGGAGCAGAATCTTCTGGCATGGTCTTCTAAGAGTCAGCGACTATTCAGACACAGCTCTGAGGGGTCTTCCCCAGGTTTCAGGGGGGTCTCTGCTCCCGTGACCCTCCATGGCTGCAGGGCACAGCCTGCCCTCTCACCACGGGCTGCAGGGGGACATCTGCTCCAGCTCACCTCCTCCCTGCCCTTTCTGCACTGTGTCTGTGTGTGCCACAGTGTCTGCCTTCTTGTTGCTCTCACATCTCGCTCCTCTCTCCATACTAATTCTCTCCAACTCCTCTCTTCACTTCCTTTCTGCTTCCGCTGACACTTCTTTTTGTGTTTCCCCCAGAGGCACCGACTGGTTCAGCCGTGGCCAGAGGTGGGTCTGACTTGGGGCCAGGAGAGCTTCTCCCAAAGCTTCTCCCAAGAGGCATCCTTGTGGCTGTTCCCCCACCACAGAAATCCATCACAAATGTAAGACACCTTTTTTTTCCTCCATCTCTTTTTTTTTTTTTTTTTTTTTTGGAACAAGCTACTATCACCGTAAGGTTCAGAGGGGCTACAAGGAGCTTGACCGTGTCCCTTTGGAAACAAAAATTTCCAGTTTGGAATAAAGTGGAATCGGACAGTATCATCTGAATGGCTCATCTCACCTTCTTCAAACCAGTTCCTTGTGGATTTTATGCAGGCATGTCTTTCTCGTCATCCATATCCTACTAGCAAGGTATGATGTTGTTCATGGAGATTTTAGTATTCATTTCTCCCTGAAGTTGACAGACATTTTCCATTGCTTTTACCTCTCCATTACTTTATACTGAAATATTTAAATATTAAATATTACATCTCTGTTTCATTTATTCTAGAGCATTTATTTCATACCACATTTGAAAGCAAATTCTTGTTTGCTGAATAGTAGTGAAAATATTTAAACAGAAAGTTCTGATATTGTTCACAATTATTTCCTCTATAATAAAGCTGATAACTTTTAGTTATTAGGTATTTTATATGTTCTTAATAATTGTATATAGATTTTTTTTTTTTAAACAGTACTCTATGAGCATTGAGTGTGGATTAAAGCTGCATTGAAGAGCTGTTAGGATGAGAAAAAGAACATGCATTTCAGACTTCAGGGTTAATTAAGGCAAGCAGGATGTAATTACACACTTCAAATTTGGCCAAGAGAACATTACAAGAAATGCTATACAGTTTTTAATGGCCAGTTATGTTCAGGACCTTGTTTTTATGTTTTATCTGAAAGATGACATCTCTAGCAATAGGGTTCCATCTAGCATCATACCTGGGCAGCACTAATACAGAGAAAAAATGTCACCCACTGTATCACTCACTAATAATATCTCCTTAAATACTCTCGAGGTACACAGAGGTCTTCCTTCCATCTGTGTACAGACCAGACTGACCTCATTTAATTTAGGGGTTCTTGTGTGATTACAATTTAAACCTGTTTTTCTGCAGCACTACAGATGATTGCATTATCTCTCTCAGCCAGCACTCTGAAATGGAGCAGCACTCTAGAAATAAAACCTTTTCAGGACAATCTACAGTTTGATTAGCATGGCAGTGCAGGGGTAAAGGGTTGCTAGGAGTACCTCTTTAATAACCCTCTGCAGTAAACACAGATAGCAGAGCAGAAGAAGGAATAGATTTGTCACTGAGTTTAAGGCTTTCCTCACACACACTGAAGGAAGAGAGTGACAAGATTATACTATTACAGGGAATTAATGGAGTTTTGTCTCTATACCCTAAATATTGGCAAGCATAAACCTTCTGCCTGCAAAGCAGAATGTTCTGCACTGCCTTTAAGCCCACTTGAATCTTTTTCACTCTCTCTCCCTTTCTCTGTCAGGATGCTCAATGGTCAGTATGTTTGATTCAAGTTTCACAGTTAAGCCAGAACTTCAGATGTCTGCTTGCAGCTCTGGGTGTATATAGTCTAACACAGACAAATATACAAAGTATTTTTCTTAGAGCTGGTCAAAAATTTTAGTTGAAATGTTATTTCAATAGCAAGTGTCCTTTGACAGAAAAACTAAAAGATGCTTTTGATTATTGCTATGCCAATTTTCATTACATTTTCAATTTTTTTTTCTTAATGTTTTTACTGAAAACATTAAACCACTATTATCTAAATAGTAATAGAAATGCCTCAACTTGTTTTTGCTCTAATGAGAAAACAGTAATCGTCCTCTGAATTGTGTCCATAGTGTTTTTGTTACAAAATTTTTGTGAAACATTTAAAGACATGATTAAATGGTGTTTTCAGTACTGTCCTACATAAAGGTCCAAGTTTGTGTAGCAAAATTTCTTTCCTGACTTCGATTTTTTGTTACCTGTTCTTTTGCCATTTTTTCTGTTCCTTATGAATATTGCTCTTCATAAATCATCAATGGGGTTACTCTTGCAATAGTACTATTTTACTTAATGGTCTATGCATTGGTCTGGCAAGTCCTTACTCATATTGATAGGTTTACTGATATGAGAATACCTACTATTGATCCTGGGACTTTTTGTGACAATGAACTTACCTAGGTAAATTTTTTACATATTTATAAAATGAATGTTCATTTTAAACAGTTATAGATAAATTAGCAACAGGCTTGCATTCTATAGTAATACTGTTTTTCAGTCAAACTGTTTTATTTTCCTTTCAACCCACAAAACTTTAGTGCCATTTCCCAGGAGAAAGCCTTCAGCAAAGTAGAGACACTTCAGAGCACAGCTAGGTACAGAATACAAGAATTATAAAACTGTCATAAATGTCAGAATGTATTGTAATCAGCAGCACAGTAGCTGTGCCTGGAAACCAGCCATTTATTCTAAAGAGTTCTTTATGGTCTGGTAAATTGCATTAAATTTAAACAAAATTGTAATGACATTTTCTACAAAATAATATTTTAATAATCCAGGACACTTCAGTTTCATGGGATTTTTTCTTTTTTTTTTTTCTTTCCATTCACATTATATTTTCATCCTTTACTTTATGCTCAGACTTTTGTATTTTACCATACATATCATGCACACCTTCTCTTTTTCTGTTATACATACACACTTATCTGTATAATTCTCTGTAATACCAGAACTCTTAATTTAATTTGCCAGATGCCAGTTTTGCACCAGTGTGAGTTCACTGACCACAATGGAGTTTCCGCAAGCTTAAATGTCTGTATAGAAGATCAGAGTAAAACTCAGCAATGTTACAATTATTTAACTGTAGTCTTCTGTTGTATGAAAGCTAAAGTTCCTAAAGTAAAGAAACCCCTCCACATACAGGAGGAAAGCAAAACCAAACAAGAGAAGAAAATCAATGTGTTAAAAAAAAAAAAGAAGGATTCTGAAAGTGAATAATTAAACAAACAGAAGCTAAGACAAGTTGAAGAAATTCTATATTTCATGATAAATAAGAGAACACACAGAAGGAAAAATCTTAAAAAGAAATATTTAATATTTAGCCATTAATCAGTATGTGGCCTAATATACACTACTTGTGCAGCTATGAATAGTTAACCATGTTAACAGAATAATTGCCATTCTGTGACAGACTGTATTGTTTATCTCTCTCTGCCTCCCTCTTCTTCTGTCTCTCCTACCCATCCCTGCTTCAGTTAATTCTGTTACATGCCTTAAACTTGCATCCATCTTTTCTGTTGCTTTTGACAGCTTCTGTAGTCGAGTAATGGTGAGCACAGGTAATATATTATTTATTTATTGAGCATTGTGCACACTGGGAGGCAAATCAGTATTCTGTCCCTATCACTCACTGCTAGACACTGCACGCAGATGGAACACATTACCACATTAGACCAGTTAAGAGGCTTTAAATTAGATTTGTGACTTGAAAGTTTGAATAAGAAAACTAATAGAACACAAAATGAAGCAGAGGGAAAATTAGATTAATTATCTACAACATTTGGAGTGAACTGTTGCTGATGCACTGTGTTGTAGAAGGCTATTTTTGTACTACAAACATTAAGCTACTTGAGTGGTTGTGAAAACACACTTATTTACAGTTTTTAATATCCTAGACTTATTTTTAAATTAAAAATAGATATTTTAAATGTGCTGCATCATTTGCTCTTCTGTTCTTTTAGTTCTTTTGCTTTACTATTCTGAGGAGGTACAATAAATTTTAAGCACCATAGGGAATGTAGAAAATAATTGTGGATATATAAATCTGAATCTTAATGCTGAATTAGAGGGAAAGTAGGTAAGAATTTTTAATTTTGAAGTTGTTAATTTTCTGTCATGTTACAGTGTAAGTCAAAATTCTGTATTCTGGGAATGTATCAATGCAGCTTTTGAGCAGGGAAATATACACACAATGCAAAAAAAAAAAAAAAACGGATACTTTTTTTCCTACCATTCCCATTTTCCCTCTCACCCATATGAAAGACTGTCTCACATTCAGTCAGGAAAAAATAGCAAAGAATAACACAGGCAGTAGCCAAATTGCACATTTACAAGTCTGCTTTATCATCAGCTTGGCAAAGGCTGAGGTCTCGTTTCATTTCTAAGACTATTTCCCAGTGATATAGGCAATTCAGGTAGAGTGAGACAATTTACCGGCAAATAGGATTCAGTTCAGGGACCCTACATACTTATGTCACTAGTGTTTCTTTCAGTTGCTCTATCTTCTTTATTAAGTGAGACTGCTGATATTTAATGAAAGCAATTTATGTTGGAACATCAAAAAGTGTTCAAACAAACCATAGTCTGTCCCAAATGAATTTCACCAGTTTTGCTGTATATTATTCCCTCTTCCATATTTGTATATGTTGTTCTTTACATAAACAGTCTCTCTCAATTGTAAACACTTACTTTTTTACTATTCATATATTGTTTTTTCTAGGTTATTGGATCAGAAAAATATTTCATACAGGGCTTGGTCTTTTAGGAGGAGTGGTTAGATGAATAATATCTAACTCCTATGTTTATGCAAGAAGAATACATATTAAGAAGTACTGTATAACCCTGGTACATTTTTTAAATGCAGTATCTTATTCACAGAGAGGGTGGTGAGGCACTGAAACAGGTTGCCCAGAGATGTTGTGGATGCCCCATCCCTGGCTGTCTTCAAGGCCAGGCTGGATGAGGCTTTGAGCAACCTGGTCTAGTGGAAGCTGTCCCTGCCATGGCAGGGGGGTTGGAACTACATGATCTTTATGATCCCTTCCAACCCAAACCATTTTATGATCCAAGAACTGGAAGAGAGGTTGATTAGAGAAAATCTTTTTCTTTGTACATTCATATATGCACAGTTACACCCTTTACACCCACACACATATATGTAAGACTGGAACTTGTTTAAGATGCTTTGTCAGGTGTCCCAAACACAGAATTTTTCTTCACTGATATTTACTAAAAATATCTGAAGTAAAAGGAGAGCTTGTTGCATCTTTGTGTTGTTGTGTTTTTAAAGAACAAAACCTTTTTTTTTTTTAAGAAGAAGTAGTAATCTCTAAAATATGATAGCTAATTAATGCAAGACGTTGATAAGGGTAGCTAAACAAATATCAGTGCAGGAATATGGTTAAAAGAAATAGGTATGAAGTATATGTACTTCTGATGTATGTACACCAGAACCACATCTAGTGACTTTTACTGATAGTGTTATGACAGATACTAAGCAGAGATGCCAAAATTATGTATCATGATGCAGAAGAGGCAGAAATATTTAATAAATATTTATGTTCTGCAACAGCAGGAAAACAACAGCAGCAACAAAAAAACCCCACCTCAGAATACAACAAAAGAAAAGGTATCAGATTTTATATTAGTCATTAAATTTATTACAAAGAATAATAAAAATGTAATGAAGTTAAGCATTTATTAAAATGCAGAACATTCAAATCTAAGACCATAAAAGGAATTATCCGGAAATGTCCATGAGCTGTTTAAAACAGATGTTTTCAAAGATGAATAGTAAAAAAACTGACAGAGGATTTGAAAACAGCTGAAATGCTGTACTGGTGTTTTAAAAGGTGGTATGAGAGGAAATTAAAGGACGGGTAGGTTGATATCATTCTCAGACAGTTATCAAAAAACTGACTTGGATAAAATCAGTAAATATTTAAGAGTCAGTAACATTCAAAATTGATGTCAGCCAATGAGTTTTAATGGAAAATAAGCCTTGCTATATGAACTGTTTAGTGGTTTTTATAAGATTACAAGCTTGGTTGATAAAGATCAGTTTGCTGAATAAAATATTAAAAACTCTGTAGGGTATTTGGCTTCACATCACATGACTGGTTTTAAAAAATATCTACTACAAAAGGAAGATATCCATATTTAATGTACATGTGATTGTCTCTCATACTAGGTTTCAATAACAAACTGTATATAAGAAAATATTAGTTACTATGCATGAAGGTCCCTGTGATGTCATACATTAATTTATCTCAGTCCAAGGTTATTCTCTGTTTATATTGGTAGTTTAGAAGAAAATATAAATAAAAAGTGACCAAAATTACTGAAGATACCAGACTTGTTAAAGTGGCAATAAATAATAACTAGGTAGTTGAAGTAAACACATTAAGATAAGATGTATTGTTTGGTGGAGTGAAGTACATTTTAAGACTACTTTTTAAGGTGAAGCGGTGAAAGATTTTGTCAGAAAAAAACTAGTAGGATCTGAGCTGATCCAACAGCTAGATGCTTATCCAAGTTGCAGTCTCCACAGACTTTTAAAAACAGCAGAGGTCTGCTTTCTCCTTTACCTGCACACTGGAAAGTGAAGTTGGTTTCTTCCCCTGCTGATTCCAGGAAGAAGAATGGAGGAAGGATATATAGCAGAGGGTACAACTGCCAAATTTGAGAAATTACCTTTACACTTCCATCACATTTGCCACGTACAGCCCTGCCTTCCAACTGTCACTGGCTACAGCTAACATGATCCTCCCAATGTTTTCACTCTGATCCTTATTTCCAGTTTGATCTCTTCCTTTGTACCTCTTTCTTTCATCCTCACAGGTGTCAGAACCTCTATTTTGACTTTGCATGTGAGAAGCCTTAGGTCAGTGCTTCTCAAAGCTAACCAACAGAATTTGATAACTCAGATGTGATTCAGATATCAAACTTCATCACCAACTGTGAAAGAAGAAACATATTTCTGCACTGCTATATGATATTAATGAAGCTATTAGTTGACTGCTATGACAAGTTCTGGTACTTGGACTTTAAAAAAGATGTTGACAATTTCAGAAGGGTTTGAAAATAATTACTGGAATTAAAAAGGCTGGGGGAAATGCCTCATGCAGAGAAGCTGCAGAAGCTTCATGTATTGAATTTCTTCAAGGACATGACTGCATAACAATCTACAAATGCTTAATTGAGAAACTTTGTGGCATTAGGCATAATGAGATGCAGTGGTTTGAAGGCAAAGTTAGGTAAATTAGACTAGATATAAAGGTCATTTCAGAGGGATCTTAACAGAACAGCTTCCCTAGGAAAGCAATGACTTCTCTATTGCTTTTAGTTTCAAAATTAAACTAGAAAAAAAAAAAAAAAGATCAAAATCAAAGAGAAGTTAGCAACACAGTCACTGTGTTTCTCTGGCCTGTATTACATGAAATGAATTGGATTAACTAATTCTAACAGTCTGGTTGGTGTTAAAATCTTAACAATTTTCTATATACAGCCTTTGCTCACTTTTGTATGCCTGGCACTTCTTAGCTAATGGTCAAGAACATTGAGCTTGGCACTTGACAAAGTAGCTAAACAACTACAATGCATTTTCTATGAGATTTGGAAACTCTGCTGAAGAATTTTTCCAGACATATGATCCTGAAGAAGTCTTCCTAGTTCTGAATAGTGTAAATAATTTCAAATTCCTCATCCTATTTCAGAATATGAGTGTTCTTGGCTCTGGATTGCACCATGTTGGGTAATTATTTGGCATGGTCTTGATGATGTGTACTGCAGCATTTCATCCCAGAGCCAGTTTCCAGAGGAAGACATATTTGTTCCTTGAATTTCTGGCTAGACACAGACCAGAGAAACACCACTACGCTACAAAGGTGATTTGGATTATTTTGAACATGCAGATTAAACTTTTCTTATTTTGCATGATAATGCATAGGTTTCCTCAAAAACCTGAAAAATATGCAAATCAGAGAGTATATGAAAACTCTTATTCATGGTGCATGGAGTCTCACTTATACACTGGGATAGAATTCATGAACTATTATTTCTCTGTTTTATCCATGGCTCTCATTGTGTTACCTTTGGCTTCAATTGGGATTGACACATGTGCAGATCCTATTTATTCTCTGATTTAATATACGTCCTTAGTTAAATTATTCCATCTATATAGTACATCGACGTGTCATCTTTGAAGTGAGAAAAATTCATATATTTCGTCACACAAAGTTCTAGTTTGCATATAACACTTCAAGGTTTCCGAAATTATGTTGAGAAATGTGTATGTAACTGATCATATAAACAGAATAATCTGTTTTTTTTTCCATTTTAACAATCACAACACTTTTTTATTATCATTGATACACTACCATATGCAGACTCAAAATATGTTTTCACAGATTTTACACAAAATAGCAGGGGTTGGAAGGGACCTCTAGATATCATCTAGTCCAACCCCCTGCCAGAGCAGGATCACCTAGAGTAAATCTCACAGGAACAAGCCCAGGTGGCTTTTGGCAAGTCTCCAGAGAAGGAGACTCCACCACCTCTCTGGGCAGCCTGTTCCAGTGCTCTGCTTCGTGGCCCTGCGCTGGACCTTGTCCACTAGTTCCTTGTCCTTCTTGAACTGAGGAGCCCAGAAGTGGACACAGTACCCCAGGTGAAGCCTCACCAGTGCAGAGTAGAGGGGGAGGGTAACTTCCCTAGACCTGCTGGCCATGCTCTTCTTAATGCATCTCAGGATGCCAGTGGCCTTCTTGGCCATGAGGACACACTGTTGGCTCATGGTCATCCTGTTGTCCACTAGGACTCCAAGGTCCTTTTCCCCAGAGCTGCCCTCCAACAAAACAGCCCCCAATCCGTACTGATCCATGGGGTTGTTATTCCCCAGATGCAGTACTTCACACCTGCCCGAATTGAATTACATTAAATTTCTCCCTGCACAGCTCTCCAGCCTGTCCAGGTCACGCTGGATGGCAGCACAGCCTTCCGGTGTGCAGCCACTCTCCTAGTTTGGTATCATCAGACAACCT
>NW_010262191.1:0-1378 GCF_000690775.1 Eurypyga helias | reverse complement strand
GGCGAGGATACCTTCCCTCGACCTGCTTGCCACGCTCTTCTTAATGCATCCCAGGATGCCACTGGCCTTCTCGGCCGCGAGGGCACACTGTTGGCTCATGGTCATCCTGTTGTCCACTAGGACTCCAAGGTCCTTTTCCCCAGAGCTGCCCTCCAACAAAACAGCCCCCAATCCGTACTGATCCATGGGGTTGTTATTCCCCAGATGCAGTACTTCACACCTGCCCGAATTGAATTACATTAGATTTCTCCCTGCACAGCTCTCCAGCCTGTCCAGGTCACGCTGGATGGCAGCACAGCCTTCTGGTGTGCAGCCACTCTCCTAGTTTGGTATCATCAGAAAACCTGCTGGGAGTACATTCTATCCCTTCATCCAGGTCATTGCTGAGCATATTGAATAAGGCTGGACCCAGCACTGACCCCTGGGGGACACCACTAGCCACAGACCTCCAACTAGACTGCCCCACTGATCACGACCCTCTGAGTTCTTTCTTTCAGACAGTTCCAAATCCACCTCATTGCCCAATGGTTCCGTCCACACTTCCTGAGCTTGTCTATGAGGATGCCATAGAAGATCGTGTGGAAATCTTTTCTGAAACTGAGGTAGACCACATCCACTGCCTTCCCCCGTCTATCCATCTAGTGATGCCTATCAGATAAAAAGCCTATCGGATTGGTCAAGCATGACTTCCCCTTGTTGAATCCATGCTGACTACTCATGATAAGCTTCATTTCCTCAACATGCTTTAAGATGGCACCAAGAACAAGCTGTTCCATCATTTTTCCAGGGATGGAGGTGAAGCTGACAAGCCTGTAGTTAACTTGTGTCCTCCTTCTTACCTTTTTTGAAGATTGGAGTAACATTGGCTTTCCTTCAGTACTCAGGCACCTCTCCTGTTCTCCATGACTTTTCAAAGATTATGGAGGGTAGACTAACAATGACTTATAAAGGGCTTGTTTTGTACTGTCCTTGTTTCAGCTGGGATAGAGTTAATTTTCCTCCTAGTAGCTGATATAGTGCTGTATTTTAGATTTAGCATCAGAATAATGTGATAAAACATTGACGTTCTGGTTGTTGCTAAGTGCTGCTTGTGCTAAGTTAAGGATTTTTCAGCTTCCCATCCTCTGCCAGAGAGAAGGTGCACAAGAAGCTGGGAGGGACCATAAATGGGACAGCTGACCCGAAGTGGTCAAAGAGACATTCCACATCATATGATATCATGCTCAGTATTATAAACTAGGGGGAGTTGGATGGGGGAACAGCAATCACTGTTCAGGGACTGGCTGGGCATCAGTTGGAAGGTTGTGGGTGGTTGCATTAATTGTTTTTCCCAGGTTTTGGTTTTTCTCTCTATTTCTGTTGTTTTCTTTTTCATTAC
>NW_010262190.1:17082-19361 GCF_000690775.1 Eurypyga helias | reverse complement strand
CTCGTCTTTCTTCTTTTCTGAAAAGTTTTATTTACATTGAAAACAAAGCCATCTGAATTGGAATTCTGCTTACACATCTTCATTGAAAGTTACTGGGTGTCACACAAAAAGAATCAAGAGTTCAGAACAATAATCTAATACATGTCTACAACCTGAAGTGAGATATCTACAAATGACACTGCACCATCAGTAAAATTAATCCACCAGATGTCCTATACATCAGAGTGAACAATTTCAAAACTCATCTTCCTTCAGCGCTCAAAGTGAAATGAAGCTGAATAGAACAATCCCTGATTTTTCACATTTACTATTATTAAAGAATGGAACAAACTAGTGCCAAGAGGACTTCAGTTGTGAAGAAAGTAAATTAATAAAACTAACCTCATTTCTTTTGCACATGCCTTCAGTTGATGCCCTGGAAACAATTCCCTTTATAGGAAAGAGGGGCGGGGAATAGACAATATAGCCTATTGCTATAGAGTGCCTTAATACTATTGAGAAACTCTATTTCATCAGCAGCTAATATGCTGCCATATTTTTTGTTTTAGATAAAATTTTATGTGTCTTAAATTAAAGCTGGTCACTTATATTTGATGCAAACTTTTGTAACCCCATTTTATTGTGAAGTAAGGTTTAAATCCTGAAAAGCACACAATGTTCAGGATATAGCAGGAAACATGTCAAATAGACCATTTTGTTAAACTAATCTTCATAGAACATTATGTTTCAGATCCATGTGAAGTATTAAGTCAATCTTAAGCTTTTCTGGACATGTGATAACACACCTGTATTACAACAAAACCTCATGCATTTTGACAAACTGAGTCATCACAGAGTCATCTTCTGCCACAAACGTAATTCTTCATTTTGGTAACCATCTGAGTGAGTCCTGGGAAGATATGGATTTTTCTGAATTAGTGTCTTTAAACTGAACTGTTCTGTTTAAAGGTGTATGGTTAAATGGTAAATGAGAGGAACAAAGTTTTACTAGATATTTGGAAATGGATACAGACATCTGCAGAATCGATTCAGAACTGAGTTACACCCACGGCATTTCTAGAAAAAAAAAAAAAAAAGCATCTTCAGAATTGCAACATGCAGGAAAAATAAGGATTTTCCCATCTAGTGGATGCAAAACATCCTCCACATAGGGCTTAGCTGGCCAGCTTTATCTTTTCTCATCTTCTTTTATAAAGAAAGATGAAAGCAATAATTTTCAGTTTCTACTACAACCTTTTTCAGAAAGAGAATCAGTCCTTCATATCTGACACGTGAGCTCCCAAGAAAAATGAAACATCTTGTTCTTACCCATATCACTCAACATTTGAACTACTTAAGAAACAGTTCATAATTTCAGTAACTTTTCAGTGAACAGAAATTCTGACAATGTTTTTTAGGATTTTGTTAATGGTCAAAACAAAAAATCAAAAATTTTCACTTATTGTGGAGACAAATCAGGACTGGGTAACCTCCTAGGTTGTGATACAATGAGATCAAATTCCTATTCTACTATAGCAGTCTCTTCATACGCTATAACTAGGATGTAAGCAGGTTTGTGTTTTCATTTAGCTGGAAAAGCTCCCAAATAAGAGAAATTGATAAAACTGAAACAGTCCTTAAGTCATGACTGTCCATTTCAATAACTTTTCTTAAAAAAAGAAATTCTATTACATTCTTTAGACAAAGCTATGAAAATTGCCAGGGTTCACTGCACTGTTAGGATTTTCCATTTAAAAATCTATTCATGTTTGACCTATGAAGTAGAAATAACATTTCTATCTACTCAGAATAGATTAAAAAAGGAAACAGGAAATTTTACAAACTATTCCATTCCATTCCAGTTCTCTGAACTGTCTATTCACCTTCCTGACAAAGTGATTCGTATTACCCACAACATTGGAAGGATATAGACCGGTTGGAATGAGCCCAGAGGAGGCCACAAAGATGCTCAGAGGGCTGGAGCACCTCTCCTATGGGGACAGGCTGAGAGCGTTGGGCTTGTTCAGTCCAGAGAAGAGAAGGCTCCGGGGAGACCTTATTGCAGCCTTCCAGTACCTGAAGGGGCCTGCAAGGAAGCTGGGGGGGACTTTTTACAAGGGCCTGTAGCGACAGGACAAGGGGTAATGGGTTTAAATTGAAAGTGGGGAGGTTTAGATCAGATATCAGGAAGAAGTTCTTAACAGAGAGGGTTGTGAATCACTGGAACAGGCTGCCCAGAGATGTTGTGGATGCCCCATCCCTGGCTGCATTCAAGACCAGGCTGGATGTGGCTTTGAGCA
>NW_010262190.1:11334-17057 GCF_000690775.1 Eurypyga helias | reverse complement strand
GCGGGGGGCTTGGAACTAGATGATCTTTAATGTCCCTTTCAACCCAAACCATTCTATGATTCTATGTAATCAATAAAACAAATGTCATATATGACATGATACCTAGATATGCATATATACACACACATATATATGTGCAGTTATATATATACATCTTTGTATGCATATATAGGTACTTTATATACATTTGAGTGTGTGCATATACAGATGCAAAGGAACATATTTTAATTCTGTTAAAGTGTTTTAATTCTAGACTTTCATAACTTTCTTCTTGCTACATTAAAAACCTTTTTTTAATGTTTTAATTTCTGTATTTTATATATTGATTTGAACCAATCCAGGAAACATAATTCCATGAGCAATCATCATCTATGTTGAAATGACTCTTACATTCCACAAATACAGTTTTATAGTAAAATATTAACAAGTGCATTTGGAGTATCTATCATGTTGTATGCCTTTATTGCAGCACAAACAATATTCAAATCTGCCTCCCGACAGGAAAAAAACCACTTTCTAAACTCTCTTCGTTGCCAGGGTGGATAAGAAATGTAGTATCAGCATAGATATGTGATGTCCAAATGAGAGAGTTATTTGTACTGAAGATCAAATGCTAGCTAATTATCTGTACTCAAAGGGCAAGGACTTGTTTAAAGAACTGGTATGATATGTTTCCAAGAAAGAATTATGCCAAGAGCATGCTTTAGTCAGAATACATAAATTCATTCTGCATGCAAATGGATTCTAAATTTACCTAATGTTTAGGAAGACTAAATGTTGGTAATCTATCTAGCAATAATATCAGAAAGTGTATTATCATAGTCAGATGAACGGTTGATCAGAAAATATACCTTAAAGAGAGAAAAATTAAGCAAATCTTTATATGTATATGTACAAAATGGTACAGTTTAATTTTCTCTCTAAATACATATAGAATACAAACAGAGGAAAGGAAGTAAATAACACGATTCTGACTTTTGGCAAAGGTAGCTGGCTAACAACTGAATATTACTGGGGATTCATCTTGATACAGTGAAGGTATATACAAAATTAAACCAGTTGAGAAAATTATATTAATTTCACAATATCTATCTTGACTTTCAGCCAAGGTCTCAAGCCTGAATCCCAGCCAGACAGAAACATTGGGAAAAGAAATATGTTTTAACATTTTCCACTGATAAAGTACCATAATAACAAAAAGCCATTAGTATACTGAATAAAACTACAGTCTTTTCAAATCATATATCTATCTACATATATCTATGTACAGTGGACAGTATTATAAGTACATGCTATAGCACTTCATGTCCGGGAGGTCTAAACATACTGTTGACTATAAATACCTATTTTTTTGTGTGTTAAAAGTGCTCTGTCTTCTTTTTACTCAAAAAATGACTATGAATAACAGGATGCAATTAGACAATTTTGTACAGTCTCTATTTTCCTTCATTAATTTGTAATTTCAATTTTGTTGCTTGTGCTTCCTGAGCTGAACAAATTATCTTCCTTTTAAAACATAAAGAGAATGATACAAAAAGAAAGAAGGTAAATTTCAGACTTTTCCATATTTTTTTCTATGGAATTTGCCACTATAATCTGAATTTGAAATAAGTGTCTTTTGTTTATTAAATTCTCATTATAATACAAAAGTATTTTGTTCTTAACCTCACTGGTCAATTTACTTCTACCTTATATTACTTGTCTGTCATTAGCTAAGTGAATACACTTTGCAAATTAGCTTTTTGGAAAAAAAAAACCACCAATCAACCAACCAAACAACCAAAAAAAAACCAAAACCCAAAAAACCCCACAAAAAACCCTACCACAAAAAAGACAAGAGGAAATACACTTGTATTAAACAAATAGCTTTATATGCATTGCTAGCTGCTCTGTATTGGGAAGCTATTAGGAGATATTCAAAACACACAAAAAAATCAAATATGCTGCAACAATAATTCATATTACTACCTAAAGTGGCATGAAAACATGTTCCAAATGTATCACTTAAATAAGAGGGTAAAAACTTCAGCTCTGCAGCACACTGGATTAAAATACAACCTCCTTATGAAATTACCATGAAATTGAGTTGAAGCACATGCAGAACTAAACAGATTGCTTGGAATGCATTCAACTACAAATCTGTTCTTTTTTTCAGGCCTGCTGAAATCTCAGATGATTTCAAGGAAACTAGTTTCAATTATTTGCTCTGTTGTTTAAGCAAACCGTATCAAAGACTACAGCGGTGTATATCTACAAGAGTTACTGTTGACTGGTGAAACACAGGGTATCAACATTTCTCAGAGGAAAAAAGGGGAAAAGGAAAGAAGAAGAACCTAGATCATCTCAAGTTCAAGTCAATGGAGGAAAGTAAATTTAGAAAAGTTTCACAGACTGCATTGAAATAGTGCAGTGAAATGGATGTAGCTTTAACATAAATTAAAACCATTATAATTTTCCTAATGTACTCTAAGGCTGTCCTTTTTAAGATAGGTTACACTAAGTCTATTCCTTCTCTTATTGCTAAACTAAAATAAAACCATAGCAAAGGGATTGTAATCATCACAAGAGCTAGTCCACATATCTTCCTCTCTTGTGTCATAAGTGTCTATGTAAATGGTGTTTCATCCTACAAAATATGTAGGGAACCAACAAAGAATGAAGACACTGCCCATTTTCTGATCATATTCAACTTGTAAATTAATATTGGGGCCAGATATATTTTTAATACAGTGTTTATTTCTTCTCTACAGAAGAACCATTTTCTGAGAGAGCCAGGAGATACTTTTTTTAATCTCTGGTCATCTGTTGTGCTGGTTCTGGCTGGGAAATATAGCTGTGTATTATATTAAAGTATGGGAAGGGAAGGGGCAGTTAATGACCATGTACTGAATAGTGTGGAACCCGAACATGACATTAATGGTATGGAATACAGTGTGGAGAATGTGCTGGTTTTTACTGGGATAGAGCTAATTTTCTTCATAATACCTTGTATGGGGCCATGTTTTGAATTTGTGCTGAAAACAGTCTTGAAAATATAGAGATGTTTCTGTTATTTTTGAGCAGTGGTTGCACAGAGAAAAGGCCTTTTCTGCTTCTCACACCTGTCCACCAAAGAGTAGGCTGGGGCAACACAAGAAGTTGGCAGGAGACAGAGCCAGGTCAGCTGAACCCAGCTGACCAAAGGGATATTCCATAGCATATGATGTCATGCTCACCATAGAAATCAGGGGAAAGAAGGAGGAAGGCGATGATATTCAGAGTGATGCCTTTTGTCTTCCCAAGTAACTGTTATGTGTGATGGAGCCCTGATTTCCTGGAGATGGCTGAACACCTGCCTGCCCATGGGAAGTAGTAAATGCGTTACTTGGTATGCTTTGCTTGTGCATGCAGCTTTTGCTTTACTTATCAAATTGTCTTTATCTCAAACGCTGAGTTTTCTTGCTTTTACCCTTCTGATTCCCTCCACCATCCCACCGGTGGGGGAGTGAGTAAGTGGCTGTGTGCTGCTTAGTTGCTCTCTGGGTTTAAAGCATGACATTTGTATATAGCATTGTTGTTACAGAGTCACTAGATGGTGCTGTTACACATAGACTTATATAATGCTTAACGTGTACAATTATTAGCTGTAACAATATTTAATGATTATCTGATTTTTTTTTTAATATTCATAGTTTGTAAATGCCAATGAGTTTTGCATTTACTACTGTTTCTGAAAGCTAATGTCAGTCTTGAAAGCATCTACTCTATGACAGACAAATTTTTGGGATGACCTTTCTGGGGAAAAAAAAAAAAAAAGGGATTTTCGACCCATTGACCCATTCATTGTGATGACATCCATTCTGTCATTACTGAACACCTGTATATAAACCAAATATCACTATTTCCAGACTTTACATTCAGAATTTATTTTCATAAGAAACCAATTTCCAGCACTTTAGAAGCTACCACCACTCAGTAAAAGAGGGGTGATAATAGTTCACCATAAAGAATCATTAAAAAAGGTATTTAGCTGAAAAATAAGTCACATTTGTATTAACTATTGACTACATTAATTGTTACTCTTCTTCTCGTAAAATTGCTTTCCGTTTTGAACATTTTAAGTTTCTTGTAGTGAGAATATCTGGACTCTTAAAAGTACAGAAATGAAGGTTTAGACATTATTACCTTCACAAAGGAAAGGAACAGACACTTAGTACTCTGTGTCTCAGTAAACTGAGACAAATGAGAACAAAACCTGACACCAGTTACACTAAAAAAGATCAGCCTCTAACTACAGTTTATATCTACTACACAAGAGCTTCTATGACAATGCGTTGAAAGTGTAAACATTAGTAAAATGCCACACAGGTTTGTTTGGAAAACTGGGTTGGGAAATTGCTAATAAAATAACTCAAACTTCTGTAAATGTAGTGGAATATTAACATATATCAAGTTCTTAAGCTAATACAAAAGCTCAGAACTCTGGTATTTAGTAATGCTAAAGCAAAATTCTGAACTGGGATTTGGGCTTCATATTCAAGTGTCCTGGTGAAAGAAATAAAGAGAAGAGGAAAAAAGGTACCTGCTGCTCTTTTCTAATAAAATCTATCAATACAGAAAAATCTCAATATTAAAATCCGGTGGATTGTTTAAATTACTACATATTTTATGTTTGATAAGTCTTCAAACAGATTTCTTATGATCTTTCACTTATATTATTTCAGTATCTTATATGCTCTTTAATTTTTTTTCTTCAGCATTGCTTTTCATACTGAAAAATAACTCACACATATTCTAGGATTTCTGTAATTTTCTGTGATTAGCATAGAGAAAGCCTCTGAGCACTTAAAAAAGTAAATGGAGACAAAACTCAACATTTCAACTTTTAAAAATAAACATTCCTCTGTTAAATTATTTCAAAAACTGAATGCAAAGAGGATTACTGCCTTGAACCTCAATACAATGATAACTTCTATGATTGTTTTTTACATGAAAACAAGGAATCCTCTAAAAGACAACTGCATACCTATAATGTGTGAGCTTTCCTAATGTTTGCCTTCATTCAGTGATTGTGTTTACCATAATACAGCATATTATATTAAAAATTTCTACATCATCCAAGGCCAGCTAGGTATATTTCAATTTATATTCATATTATATCATATTATATTTTTCAATTATTATGAATTATTACTGTCTTCTCTCAATCTTTCAACATTATAACGCTGATGTTCACACAAAAATATAAACCTTCATCCAAGAACACCAGCAAGCATAGCTTTAGTATCAGTGCTTAAAATATAAATTAATTGTCCCACTTCTTTAAAAAAAATATCATACAGTGTATCAGGAGTTTTTGATTCATACATCCTGGTTATCTAATTTAAAAGTAAAAAAAAAAAAAAAAGGATAGGTAGTATTATTTAATGTTTGGATGTCTCTTCTCAGTGTGTTGGTGATGCCTTGCCAAAAAGACCATTAAAAAAATACTCTTTTCTCCTAGTGTTGTAAGAAACACCTTTTACCAATTACACTTCAAACATTTTCCTAAGATCTGATAGTCTTAAATAAAATACACTGAAGCAAATGGACAGTTCTAACTGATGTCTGTTGGATCTTAATTCAAATATTAAGTATAACAAGATTTATAATTTTTTATACTTTCTATACTTACAGAAATAAAGAATAACAGAATCACTTCCTATACAGAAAAGAGGTTTCTTGAAATTACGTTCTATTTAGAC
>NW_010262190.1:1110-11302 GCF_000690775.1 Eurypyga helias | reverse complement strand
AAGCACACAATTTGCTGATGAGACATTGATTTGGTTAAAGATTACTCAACCAAATGGATCAGATAAAAAAATAAACTTGAGAATAAGAGTTACAGAAATTACAAAAAATTCAGTGTTACAAAATAAAGGACCATCAAAAGAATCTATGTCAAGCTTCTTTTTTTTTTTTTTTTTTCTCTTTCCCACATACAAAATAAGATCCTGTCATTTAAGAGGGTCCAGAAAGACCTGGATATCTTTGTATCATACTGTATATATACTTAAGAAGGACATGGGGGTACTAGTGGATGAAAAGCTGAACATGAGAAGGCAGTGCGTGCTGGCAGCCCAGAAAGCCAACTGTATCCTGGGCTGTATCAGGAGAAATATGGCCAGCAGGACGAGAGAGGTGATTCTCTCTCATGTACTCTGCTCTTGTGAGACCTCACCTGGAGTACTGTGTCCAGCCCTGGGTCCCCCAACATAAGAAGGTTATAGACTGGTTGGAGTGAGACCAGAGGAGGGCCACGAAGATGATCAGAAGGCTGGGGCACCTCTCCTGTGAAGACATGCTGAGAGAATTGGGCTTATTTAGCCTGGAGAAGAGAAGGTTCCAGGGACACCATATTGTAGCTTTCCAGTACCTGAAGGGGCCTACAAGGAAGCTGGGAGGGGACTTTTTACAAGGGCCTGTAGTGATAGGACAAGGAGTAACGGGTTTAAGTTGAAACTGGGGAGATTCAGATTGAATATCAGGAAGAAGTTATTCATGGAGAAGTTGGTGAAGCCCTAGAACAGGCTGCCCAGAGAAGTGGTGGATGCCTCATCTCTGGAATTATTCAAGGCCAGGCTTTCCCTGCTGTAGCCAAATTAGTGTTCTTTAACTTATGATTTAGAAGTGCAGTAATCAGTTGAAATATCAATACTTTTTTTATCTTGAACCCAAAATTAGGCATACCAAAATACTGTATATAACAACTGCAATGATCTTGTAACACTATGATGGCTTATCTGGGTATAGGTTCGTAGGAGGCTTCAAAATAAGAAAAGTCTCAAGATAAAGAACAAGATAAGTCCAAGGGATGGAAAATAAGCAGAACACCCTGCAGTCGTTATGGGAAGGATGACTGATAAAACGAGAACCAAACTAAACAGCAGTAACAGTTAATATTCCCCTTCTTATAGGAGTGCAATGAACCTCTAACAAATCAGCCATAAATAAGGAAAACTGGAGAAGCCCACTTTGCTTCTGACTTTTGTTGTTGAAGACCTCTGATTCCTGATTACCTGGACCTTGTCAACACCTGGCTATGTAAAGGTAATACAGTATTCAAAAGGGTACAAGAGGTTTTCGTAATTCAAGTAGATCAAAGAGAAAATTCAAACAGGCCTTTGCTAAAAAAAAATAAATAAACACCCTCCTTCAGCTCCCAGCCCTACATTAGCAGTATGTCTTCATTTTCCTTAATTTGTTTCATATGAGGAAAATTATCCTGATATGTAAAATACTTATTAAGAAATAATTTCCTTTTTGATATTTCATTGGGATCTAGAAAATATTCTGTAACTACTACTATGAAAAATCCAATTATTTTCTAGTAATTCTATGCAAATGCAGGACAAATCTTGTGGCAGATTTCTTAATAGAGTGGTCACATACAGATTAAAAAAACATTTTCTGTTTATATTTCTAAAAAAATTATCTCAGCCTATTATTTCTTTGTTCATACAAAACAAAACTGTAACACCGGTGTATAATGGTTATCAGCCACTTCTGTTTGATTTTTCACAACATAAAAGTGATAAAAAGTATACTGAGAACTTGAAACGGAAGCTTAGTATAACAGATACAATAATATATTGAAAGACTAAAAACACATCTGTGCATAAGAAGTAAAAAGCCAACATTAAATACTCAGATATTGTTTGAAGGAATGTTGGAAAATTAGAGAAATAAATAATAATAATAGTAGCTTCAACATTAAAATAAAACATTTGTTTATTCCAATGTGCTATTGCTAACATACTTGGCATATGTTAATTATTTTCTTGTAACTTATTACAGAAACTTAAGAAAATTGTGGAAAAATAGAATAGTTTTTGCACTTTATCTGATTAGGGTGTTTTAATATAATTCACAATTTTGTTATGAGTTTTCAATTATCTAGTTCATAAATCATTCATTCAATACAACTGGGTGCAGAAAATGCTGTCTTTAAAAATATACTCTGTATTTAAACAAAGTCTTATTGTGGAACAGCATAGGGATGTTTATGGTTGCAATGATAATGAAGCTTTTGCTTTCAATTTTGGTTTAGTTTTGTTTGGTTCCTTTTTAATTTCCTAGAAAAATATTGAATTGCCAACATAGGTAAGAAAAATAAAGTCAGTTCTTTGTCTAGATCTCAGAGTTTAGAGATGCAGACAGACACTAAAACTACTGTTTTAGCCATAACACAAATAATATAACTTTAAAATGTGGTTATCTAATAATGAGCTCTCCTAGAGTGTGGCCATAATTTCCAGACATTTCTTGTAGTAAGACTTTTTTCTTCTAGAATAAAGAACCCTAACCCTAACCCTAAAATTAAGAATCAGATAATCAGAGTAATATACACAAATGTAAAAATCTTCTGATAGTCTATGGTTTCAGAAAGAAAAAAATAAATGTTTGGGATTCTCTAGAAAACTTGATATGGTTAAAAAATACAAAAATACTAATTTTTTTTATTTTTTTGCATAAGAAATTTACAGTGAATAATTATAGGAATCTCAGTCTGCAAGTTTTGGAGATTTGATATGAACACATATCAAAATCTCAAGTTCATATTTTCAGTGACAGCTGTTTCAGTGAATACCTGTCCATGTAAATAAAAAACATTTTCAATTAATTGTAATTAGTATAAATATTCATATATAATATCATGATATGAATTTAATATACTGCATATACATTTTTAAATACACATAGTATTGGTTTTGCATGGCAAGGTTTTGGAAACAGGGAGGTTACAAGGGTGGCTTCTGTGAGAAGCTGCTAGAAACTTCCCTGATGTACTATAGACTCAACGTCAGCTGGTTCCAAGACGGACCTGCTGCTGGCCAAGGCTGATCCAATCAGTGACAGAGGTAGAGCTTCTGGGATGACATATTTAAGAAGAAGAAGAACAACAAAAAAATTGTGCAAGAGAAATTGCAGCCACAGAAAGGAGTGAGAATATGCGAGAAGAACTTCTCTGCATACACCAAGGTCAGTGGAGAAGGACTGGGAAGAGGTGATTTATTGCCAGAGCAGAGTATCCCAGCAGCCCATGGTGGATACTACGGTGAGAGGGCAGGCTCTGCCCCTGCAGTCATGGAGGGTCATGGTGGAGCAGAGACCCACCTGCAGTACTGGGAGGACCCCACACTGGAGCAGATGGATTCACACAAAAGACCCTGTGGCTCCATGGGATGCCCACGCTGTAGCATGGGGGGACCCAGGCTGGAGCAGCCTGTTCCTGGAGGACTACACCCCATGGAAGGAACCAGTGCTGGAGCAGGTTTGTGAAAAATTGCATGTGGGGTAATTTAATGAACTGTCTCATATGGGAAGGACCCACACTAAAGCAGTTCATGAAGAACTGTAGCCTATGGGAAGAATGCATGTTGGAGAAGTTTGTGCAGAACTGTCTCCTGCAAGCTTGAGCAGGGGAAGAGTGTGAGGCAATCTCCCCATGAAGATGAAGGACCTGCAGAAATGTGTGATTAACTGCCTGGAGATCTCATTCCCTGTCCCCCTGTACTGCTTGGGAGGATGTGGTAGAGAAATGCAGGAGTGAAGTTGAGCCCGGAAAGAAGGGAGGGATGAGGGGCATGTGTTTTAAGATTTGGTTTTATTTCTCTTTATCCTTCTCTGATTTGATCAGTAATAAATTAAATTGCTTTTTCTTGAGTTGAGTCTGTTTTGCCCATGATGGTAATCAGTCAGTGATCTCTCCCTGTCCTTAACCCAGACAAGAGAATTTCCTTATATTTTCTTTCCCCATTCCAGCTAAGAAAGGGACTGATAGAGTGGCTTTACTAGGTACCTGACATCCAACCACGGTGAACTCACTACATACATATATAAGACATTACACTGCTTCCAGAAAATCTGTAACTGTAAAATTACCAAGCAGTACCACACAGACACAGACTTCATATTTTACAAAGTGTTATTCTTATAACTGGTAGTTTAAAATATTTTAACAAGTAGTAGAATGTTATGCGACTTATATGGGTGATGAATTCTGTGATTTTTGGATAATTCTTGTTAATGGTTTCAACCACTGTTGGATAAATTATACTTCTGAATTCCTAGGTGTCAAAGGTATCTTTTGGGAGAATAAAGGGAACAGTTTTATTGTGGAGGCATCATACCTGGGGAAGTCTTAGGACAGACAGGTATGGTATCTCATAGGATCACTAAGTATCTTTGTAGAGAAGATGGAAGACTGAGTAGAATTTTATTAGAAAAAGACTAGTGAACTCACCAGGTGCTTTCCACAGAGTCATAATCTCTTAAATGAAGAAGTTCTTTGGTTGGTACAGATGTCCGCTCTTAAGGAAGCCATTTTCACTTGCATTCCTGAACCTTTCCCATACATTAATTTTTGGCACTGAGAGGTAGTCTGAACAAATTATTTTAAAAAACCCCAACATAGCTGGTATGATGGAGGTCACACCCTAACATTTGGATAGATTCAGAATTCTTGCCTTGTGATATTTTCATTTGTGGCGTAATTCCTATGCTTTGTCAGATATGGTGATTATTTTTCAACCTGTGATGTCATTGCTTACAATAGCTTTCGGCAAGATTATGCCACAGTTCTAATGTACTGATGTGTCAACAGATTATAGAAAACTTTCCTTTGAAAAAGTCAGTGAATACTACTAAATACCATGCTGAAATTACACAAGTGGTATTTGCAGTTGTCTCAGGCTCATGTATTACCATCTCTGCCATCTGCTTTCTTAATGCTGTATTCATTCATATGACTTGTCATCAGTTTAAATGTAATTACTAAAGCATACAACCTCTGGGTTAGGTTTTAATGACCTACATGTACTTTTGGAGAACAGGTAATCATGTAGAAGACAGTAAAAATTCTCTGTAGTTGGCATGACTACCAGTTTTCCAGTATATTAGAGATTAAGATGCTTTATAACCACACTGTAATTGAATCACTATATATGCTTAAGCATAGTTTTTAAAGCATAATTCTGCAGGTTCAGTATATATTACACATCCTTAAAGTCTTGTCGAGGTTTAACTCCGGCTAGCAAAATACCACGAAGCCAATCTCACAAATCCCCCTCCCTTCTCCAGTGGAGGGGACAAATTGGAGGAAAAAGAAATAAGGAAGCTCGTAAAATTGAGATAAGAACTATTTACTAATTAAATCTAAATTAATATATACAAGTGCTACTACTAATAAATAATTAAAACAATAGAAAATAAAACATATGATACAGTATCATACAATATGATACAATTCCTCACCACCCACTGACCAATGCACAACAGGTGCTGAGCAGTGGGAGTCAGACCCAGAGAGCCCGAGGGCCGCAGTCCGAGCACTGCTGCAGCAGATTGCGAGTGAATCCTATCAGCGATAGCATGAGCGGGTAAACTAAACAAACGCACCAACTCCCTCACGAACGAGCCAGCACAGGATTTAGCGAAGCAGCTAATGGAGGAGTCAGGGTGAGGATTAGGAAGTGTACGGGAGCAAACTAAGGGAGAGAGTGTAATGGCTACCAGACCCAGGCAGGAACAAGCTCCTTTACTTCACAGTCCTGTCATCTGGCCCAGAGAGGCTGAGAGAATTTCATTCCACCGTATGTCAGGGTCAATCATCAGGCTTAGAGCACACGTGCAATTCGGAGACTGGAAGCGGCCTGGAGGGGTCGTTAGGCTTTGGGGCTAGCTTGATAGCTGCATCTCTGTCTCTTTAGTTAGCTCTTGGGGCTATTGTTATCAGGTCGGCGGGGGGAGGGTGGTTGGCTGGTTTTCTTTCCACTCTGGGGCTCTCAGGTGAGGACTGTTCCCAGTCCTGGGACCTGCCTGTGTGTCGGTCAGCATGTGGTGAGCTATTGTAGCATATGTTCGATTTTCTATTATTTTATTATTAGTAGTAGCCTTTTTAATATTAGTATCACTATAATTTTCATTTATGTTGTTATATAGTACTTATCTCAACTTTGCAAGATTTCCTTGTTTTTTCCTTTGACTCCCTTCCTGTATCGGAGAGGGCAGGGAGAGTTGAGCAAGAAACTGTGTAGTACATAATTGCCAGATAAGGTTAAACCACGACAACTGTTTTGCCTCTGTCACTATTGCTTCAGCCTTACATGAGGGCATGAACCTGACTTCTTGCAGAGTCCTTCTTTTCAGTAAAGGATACTGGCTGAATCCACTCTGATGACAGCAAGAAGAACTTGGAAGTCTGGACTTGGGAGTCTTCTTAGTGTTACTGTCATCCATGAGCTGCAGGATTTCCATTTGGCTAAGACATGTATGGTATTACTGAAAAGGAGGTTATAAAGGAAAAGCTAATGCAACTATCAGTTCAGATGAAAACCAGTGGGAGACTGAGGGTGGGGGAGGGGAAGAAGAAGAGATGCTTTAACAAACTCATTATAATGCTGTGATGGAACTGTAAAGATCAAAAAACTATTTTCTGGTCTTGGGAGGCCCAGGTGAATGGAGGTGGGAGCCCTACAGGCCTTTCATAAAGCAATTAAAGATGATATTTTCATAGGGGAAAGGAGCATCTTTTAGAGAGCTTTTACACCGTAATATCTCCTGTAGGCTCTGTGAGAACCATTACAGAGAGCGAAAGAAAAGGAAGTTAAAGTCTTTGAAAATAACCTTTTGGCAGAATACACTAAATATTCTAGCTTTTCTGTACTCGTTGGGTGAAATTCTTGCTTTATTGTCATAGTGACAGGAGGGATCACTGACTACAGTAAAGCTGAGATTTTCTCCCTGAACTGAACCATTCAAAAACTGGTGAAAACTCTGAATATCCCTTCTAAGATAAATACAGCATTCTGACTTTGAACTTTGTTATTTATTCCTCTATGTAAATTATTTGTCTAGCACTACTGAAAACCTTGTCTGTTTATAGTGTCACCTCAACCACTACAGTGGACACATAAGTCTCACAGTTCCCATAGAGGTGTTCCAGGAGAAGTTTCTCTATTTTTCAGAGAGAAAAGTTTCAAGAGGGAGTAGAAGAAAAGATCTTACCCAAAGTCATAACTGGACTCTTCATGTGAAGTCTTCACTTCTCTCTGTCATTCTCCAGTCTAAATAGGTCATATTCTTTTATTTTACTTATCCTTCCTTCACTTAAAATAATTTTCAAAAGAACAAATCCTGTGCCTGTACAATTCTAAGGCACTCAGGTTTTGTTTTTTTTTAATTGCAGCATTAAGTGTTAAGTATAGATTTTATCTGTAAGTGATTGCCTATTTTTTCCTCCAACTATTTTTTCCTTCTCATTTTTGTTCTAGTTACAATTCTAATAATATTAGTTCTCTCCTAGTGTATTAGAATGCTTATTTTATTTTTTCTTGGCAATTAATTCTCCAGGACAATGTTGTAACAGATGCTGAGCACCTCCGGAGGCCAATGAATTAATTCCCTCTTGAGGGAATAGGAAGTCAACACCTTGTGAACCTCCTGTGAACTTTATTCCTGATAAAGGTAAGCAACACATAGAAGACACTTAGCACAAGGGTGAATTGAGCCACTGTTTACATGCTTTGAATATTTTGCCCCATGATTTGGATGAGGCAACTTTTACAAGCCGGATAACAAACTCCAAAGGGAATCTTCTATCAGCTGTGATACTGGCTTTCTATAGAAAGCTCTTTGTTCCTATTAAGCTTGAAAAGCACAGACCTGAAGGTTGCAGTGTCAGATTAAAAAAAAAAGAGCAGGACATGTCTTCTCAGCTTCCACCTGTCAGACACATACTTCTGAAATATTTATGGGCTTCATTGTTCTGTCAAGTATAAGGCATTCTTGTTAACATTTGGACATAATTTAGGGCATATTTCATAAACACAACTGTTAAATATTTATGACTGATATTCATTGCTTAAAAAGCACTTCACATATACATACTTTTTATATTATTAATAAAGAGAGTTTGGACAAACCTTGTTTTTATTGCCCTGTACTTCTGGAAACTAACTTTTCACATATTCTGTATTAATATCCTGAGGGTCGTACAATCTTTTCTAAGGACATGAATGTTGAAAATGTCTCTGCTCTTTTAACCTGTCATGTTCAAGACTAATGTTTTAGTTTGTGGAGGCACAGAGTCTACTGAACTAGGGGCAAAAGAGTAGGGAGGTATTGACAAAGTTCAGATACTCTTATGAATGCGTATGGACAGTAATTCAATGCTCTCAAATAGGCCATGTGTACAGCAGCTATGAGGTAGAACCGATACAGAAAAAGATAATGTCACAGTGATTACCATTAGTGTCTAGATACATATTCTGTTTGAGGATATCCTTGCTTCTGTCTGATGGTAACTCTTCGTTATTGCTAATCACTCTGTTGACTTAATTCAGCACTGAATGTGTACTTCTGTCCTGAAAGGACATTAGACAAGTCTGAACTTGCAAAAGCTGTCATTCAAGAGCTCATGTTGCAGAAACTCCCATTTTAGCTCTGAAGATCCCTAATTCAATACCTGCTGGAGATTATGACACTTGTTTTGTAAACTTGGGAAAACAACCAATTATCAACTACATGGTTTTCATTTTGTGAGTAATAAAAAACCCAGGATCTATCTCCAAGCTAAGATCTCATTTCAAATGTCATATTTCTAAAAGAGGCTCAGTATCCATGACTGGACTGCCAGCTGGAGGTAAGGCATGGTATCCTTGGGCACCTGAATGAGAGTAGGAATCTTCTTCTAAGTGCCTGAGACTTCATGTTTAACTTCATACTTATATTAGCTCCAATCCATATATGGAGTGGGGTCCATTTTTGTTTAATGCTGTTTTGTACAATTTAGATACGTGCATGTAAGCTCTACGTCTATGATCCCATCAGAGGGGCCCAAGAAAGCTGGCAAGTATTCAAGGACCTCCTCCTCCAAACTCAGGAGCAATGCATCCCAATGAAGAGGAAGTTGGGTAAAAGCAGCCGGAGGCCTGTGTGGATGAACAAGCAGTTCCTGGATAAAGTGAGGCAAAAAAAAGCAGCCTACAGTGGGTGGAAGCAGGGACACGTAGCCTGGGAGGATTACAGGGAAGTTGTCTGAGAGGTCAGAGATCAGGTTAGGAAAGCCAAAGCCCTGACAGAATTGAACCTGGCCAGGGAAATCAAGGCCCAAAAGAAGGGCTTCTATAGGTACATAGGGGATAAAAAGAAGATCAAGGAAAATGTGGGCCTTCTGCAGAAGAAAAAAAGAGATCGGGTTTCCCAGGATAGGAGAAGGACAAGGTACTCAATGTTTTTTTTTTCCTCTTTCTTCAGTGGCAAGGACACAAGCCAGACCCCCAGAGTCACTAAAGACAAGGGCAGGGACTGGGAGAATGGAGAGCCACCCACAGTCAGTGAGGATCAGGTCCTAGAACACCTGAGGATCCTGAAGGTGTAGAATTCCATGGGACCTGATGGAATACATTTGTGAGTACAGAAAGAACAGGCTTTCTGTACAAGATGGGGTTGCAAAACCTCTGTCCATCATGTTTGAAAAGTCGTGGCAGTCTGGTGAAGTTCCCACTGACTGGAAAAGGGGAAACATAACCTCTATCTTAAAAAAGGGAAAAAAAGAGGACTTGGGGAACTACAGGCCAGTCAGTCTCACCTCTGTTCCTGGCAACGTCATGGATCATATCCTTCTGGAAATCATGCTGAGGCACATGGAGAATGAGGAGGTGATTGGTAACCGCTGACATGGCTTCACCAAGGGCAGATCGTGCCTGACGAATATGGTGGCCTTCTACGATGGGGTCATGACCTTGGTGGATAGAAGACAGGCAACTGATGTCATCTACCTGGACTTGTGCAAAGCCTTTGATACTGTCCTGCAAGACATCCTTCTCTCTAAACTGGATGGAGAGACATGGATTTGATTGATGGACCACTTGATGGATAAAGAACTGGCTGAATGGTCACACTCAGAGAGTGGTGGTCAATGGCTCAATGTCTGAGTGGAGA
>NW_010262190.1:0-839 GCF_000690775.1 Eurypyga helias | reverse complement strand
TGAGGAGAAGGACTTGGGGGTACTGGTAGACGAAAAGCTGAACATGAGCTAGCAGTGTGCACTGGCAG
The DNA here is from genome assembly GCF_000690775.1 of Eurypyga helias. Classification (NCBI taxonomy): domain Eukaryota; kingdom Metazoa; phylum Chordata; class Aves; order Eurypygiformes; family Eurypygidae; genus Eurypyga; species Eurypyga helias. The sequence continues at coordinate 771 of NW_010262190.1, read as the reverse complement.
ACCAGAGAGTCAACTGTATCCTGGGCTACATCCAGAGAAATGTTGCCAGCAGGTAATACTACCACTACTACTAACATGAGATGAAAATAATGTAAAATAAAACAAATGTTTAAATTGTTCACCACGCGCCTACCAATGTTCAGCCAGGTCCCAAGTAGTGAGAGCTAGAGAGCTAAGCTTGAGAGCCAGATCAGGTCAAAGAGAGAGAGTTCACACTAGAGCCAGAGCGAGCCCCAACCAATGAGAGAGCACCTGAGCTTGAGCGAGAGAAAAGGAGAAAGTCAACCAATATGGCCAGCAGCTCACTCCCAACTTATAAGTTCAGCATAATGTCTTATGGCATGAAGTATCCCTTTGGTCTGTTTGGTTTAGCTGTCCTGAAAGTGTGCTCTTCCAGCTTCTTGTAGCAAAGAAATGCAGAACACAGGTGCACCACCAAAAACCAAAAAAGTCCTTGACTTGGTACAGACACTCCTTAGGAACAACTGAAAACACCAGTGTTTTGCCAGTAGGTAAGTAAACCAGGGGTGGGATGGCAGGCCATGATGCATATGGTTGGTTGTTGCTGCACATTCGTTAGCCAATTGGTGCATCGGTTCGCTGTCTTGGTGGGTCTCTTGCTCATGGGGCTTGGTCAGATCCTGGTGCTTGCTGATTTCGCTGTGACCACTCTCAGGCTCTGGCTCTGTAGGTCTGACTCTTGCTACTGAGGACCTGGCTCTGTATCGGACAGCAGGTGGTAAATGATTGTATCATTTGTTTTATTTTCCA
>NW_010262189.1:6268-11756 GCF_000690775.1 Eurypyga helias | reverse complement strand
GGGGTTGGGGGAGGTAAGAAGGGAGGGAAAGCTTGGCCTAAAATAAATATTTCACTTGGATCTCCACTGCATTTGCATAGGTAAGGCAGACTAATTCTTTCTTTTGAGTGTTGTGCTCAATTTCCTATCTTCCAGGGAAGTGCCACAGCTGCTCGATCATAGGGATTCTGTCATTCAATGCTCATAATGTCTTCTCCTGACACGTTTTATCTTGTACAAATTATGAAATATTTAGGAAGAGAAACTATTCTGAAGGAATGTAGTAATGCTTACGCTAACAAACAATTTTCCTTGGTCTTGCATTCTATTCAAATGTAACTGTTTAAATATCAGAGGGAGAAGAAAAAACAGCTCAAGAAAGCAGCATAAAGGATGAGGGATTTTTTTTCTGACAGACTGAAAATCCCTGTTCAAATTTCTGTAGCTGAGTGGAAGTACCTGGGAGTAATGGATGAACAGCTTGTCCAGGCTATAAAAGAGTCTGCATACAATGCACCGCCTCCATTGCTCTGCTTCCAAATCTGACCCTGACTTTTTCCAGAAGAAAACAGTTAGTAAACCTGGGGTCTGAATAGCTTTGGGACTAATGGCATTACATTTTTCAAGGAATAAAGTGTTTACAGATCTACAGATGTATGTTCACACTTCTGCATACTGTTCCCAGCTTTCATTTGACATTCAGTTGCTGAAATGTGCTACTCCTTAGGCAGATGCTTGACATCCAAAGTTTCCCTTGAGACCAGTATTTCATAGATCAGTTTTTGGCCGGGCCAAATAAGATTTCTGAGATCCAGGTTTTCTGAAGTTTAGAGTTCCCTTTCTAAATACAGGTAGCCACAATGGAGTAACCTGAATTAAGGGTGTTTTTTACAACCCCATCTTAAATATATTACTTCGTACTTAACTGTGCTAAATGCTTCTGCCAGGCAGCATCTCCAATTCCGCAAGCCAAATGATGGAGAGTGGCTTGTGAACATGCTAATACTTCCTTAAAACACACGGGTGAAACCACACTACACAGCACTGGAGAGACACTCATCTTTCTGGCTCCATATGTTCCTTTTGTTATCTCAATACAGAGTTACTGTATGTGTGGGGTTTTCAGTACAGAGTGTTTGAAATTACATTAAAGCTGTGTTGCTGGAAGCATGTAGTGATGGAGGGTTGCTAGGGTAGTATGAAAAGACTATGTAGCATAAAGGGAGTCAAATTAGGTGCAGTTCAATCTTGTTGTTTATTGGGGCAGCCTAAGAGCATCTTCTCTTCAGAATAAAGGAAAAATATTAACAGACAGCCTTACAGACTTACAAAATTTTCCTGTCTCAAATCATAACTTTTGGGGAAATTGCTTTGGTTTTGTTTGGTACTGTGGACCAAGATAGTTCATTCTCTCAACTTTATTTAGGATGATATATAAAAGATGCACATTTTTGTTGGGGTTTTTAGTAACAAAATGACTACATGACTTCATGAATCTTATACAAATTCACATTCTTTTCCATATTGCCCCACATATGTCTTTGAACAAGATGTCATCTGATTGTTATCTGGCACCCTAGGTATTATTGATATAATTACAGTGCAGTTAGTTCCCCTTTCTAACAGCATGCTTTTGTCTTACACCTATTCTTTATAGGTTTATTAATCTCAGAAGGGCGTCATTACAGCATCAGATACCTCAGTGTAGACACCCCCACAAAGCATAGCTGTTGACATCTGCACTAAATATCTAAACTGCCATATACATCCCCAAGACACACCCTGAATAATCTAAAGGAACTGCATTAAATTTTTCCATTCTAAGTTATTATCAGTAAAAGATAAAACCAGTGTCAAGTTAAATCAAACATGGACAATTTTCCATTGATTAAATAAGCAAAAATGGTCCATAATTTCTTTTATCGCTATTTACGGCTGTCTTAACCCCCTACTGCTTGAAGTTTAGATAGCAAGGAAGTGAAAGTATGCACAGGAGGCTTCCCTTCATTTCCATTTTATTTTCCCCTTCTGCAACAGGGGGATAAAGGTGTAGACACAGATTGGAAGTACATCCATACACACCCTATGGAGGTGTGTTTGGATCTGGCCAGACCCAACCTTCGTCCAGTCTCCTAAACTATGAAGATGCATGAGTGTGTCATTGCACCTCAACAATAACTGCAGAGTCTCAGCAGATCTCAGCAGGTTCAGTACAGTGTTACGCTAACATAGCCAGCTCTCTGACAGATGGGAGCTGGCTCACATTCACCTACCCTGCAATACAGACAAAACAAGTTCAAGTCTATCTGCACGTGTTCATAAAAGCACACACACAGCTGCATGGCCTGGAAGAGAGAGGGAATGGATCAGGCTAGAAGCTCACCCTACTTCCTACACATTCACTGCTTAAAAAAGGAAAGGAAGTGGAATATTCTAGAGGGTAAAAAAAAAAAAAAAAAAAAATCTGGCCTGGCTTGTTTGATGACAATAGAGTTGTGCAAGAAGTTAGCCTTTCTAAGAGGTATGGAGCTGCACTTCCCCATGCAGAGAGCCAGGGCTAAATGGCACAGCTAATCCTTCAGGGTACAATTCCTACATTAGCCTTTGAGCTTCCATTAGGTCAGCCAGCTGTGAAAAGAAGGAGAAAATATTTGGCAGGAGGGGAAAGAAAAGCAAGGCAATGACCATATATATTTGGCTCCATATTTCTCCCATATGAACACTACAATTTTATTTCTTTCAGGTAGGAAGGAAAATCTGTCAACAATTTAGCTTTGTGTGTCTCATCTTTGTGAATTCATTTCTATTCCCTATAATGGCAGAATGTATAATTATATATTATATATATATTAATTACTTTCAGCTGAAATACTTGGTTTTAGCTTTAAATTTTTCATTCAATTGAAACAAAATTCAAAGTAAAGAAATTTTATCAATGTTACCAAGATGAAGACAAACAAATCATACCTTGGGAAGAAACACACTTATTCTTGCTTGTCTTGTGTGAAAGCTATATTATCTTCAGTAATTTTGAATGCATATATATATATTAATTACTTTCAGCTGAAATACTTGGTTTTAGCTTTAAATTTTTCATTCAATTGAAACAAAATTCAAAGTAAAGAAATTTTATCAATGTTACCAAGATGAAGACAAACAAATCATACCTTGGGAAGAAACACACTTATTCTTGCTTGTCTTGTGTGAAAGCTATATTATCTTCAGTAATTTTGAATGCATAGAAATTCTATATAAGATCAGCTTCTGAAGGACAGAAAACTACTAGAAGAGCCTAACGTTTATCAAAGCATCTAAAAGTTTGCTATAAGTCTTTGCAGTTAAAAAAACTCACACAGGAGAATAGAACTGTTAGAACAGTAGAAATGATAAGGAACAATTTGTTGTGTTTTCACTCTGATTTCATATTTAAACATTACTTAGCTTATGTTCTCATAACATTGGTACACACAAACAGTAATCCCCTCCAGAACTTGCCTGAGCCAAATGTCAAACCCATGCTACGAGCCTCATGCTTTTCTAATGGTACAGTAACCTGCTTGAAATTGGCTGAGATATGTTACATGTATGGGCAAAGAGAAACAAGGCTTATTATGTGACATTTGTGACATTGTGAAAGATTAAAGCTGTTTATATTTTAGGCAAATGTATTGAGATGCACATGATATTACTAGTTGTTCCATGCCTTACTTATCATGTTATTTTACAACACTAAAATTTTAATTTTGGAGAACAAAAATTGCATTTAACAATAGAACTAAGGACTAATTTCTCCTGCTTGTGTATTTGTAATTTGTCAGCAATACAAATTATATTTGCATTAGTCTGCTGAATTAAAATTGGTCAAACTTAGCATTAAAGGAATTCCTTCTTCCTCAGAATTTTCTTTTAACATAAAATGTGACCATAGTCAAACCTATTTAATCTGTTTTTAAGTAAAATATTTTATGGAAGTAAATGCTCTTAAAACTGATGTGTCATGGTTTCAAAAAGTCAAAAAAAAAAAACCCACACCAAAAAAATCCTGTAAGTGAGAAGAGTTGCACAGTCTATAAAATGGTAAATAAAACCATCTCACCTTTTTTTGAAGTTCAGAACTTAAGGCAGCTGTGGGAAAATGCCAGGATCGGCAAAGTCAGAAGTCACCTGCAGAGGGTCAGAGAAAGCACCTGTTTTTAAAGATAGAGAGGATAAGTATAAAATGGATGTTTCCCTTCTGCTCTTGTCGTGGTTTAACTCCGGCTAGCAAGATACCACGAAGCCGCTCTCACAGCTCTTAAAGGTGAGATTAAAAGATCTATTATTGCCTAAAAACAGGAACTTAAAACTCTCCTGAATTAAGTAGTTGGCTATCTATTACCTTTTGGAAGTGTCACTGGACAAAAATGTGACCTGGGTTGATAGAAAGAGACAGATTCATCTTTGCATTTAGTCTGCAGATCTGGAAAACAGAAGAGAATTTGCTGTTTAACTCAGAGGCAGATGTAACTTCATCCATTACTTCAAGAGGGTTACAAAGAGGACCCTGGGAAATACTGATCAGTCAACCTTACCTCAGTGCCTGGTAAGGTCACGGAACAGATCCTGCTGGAAGTTATGTTGAAACATGTGGAACACAGTGAGTTGGTGAGAGACAGCCAGCATGGCTTCATAAAGGGCAAGTCATGCCTGACTAATTTAGTTCTGTAAGGGACTGACTGCATCTGTGGACTAGGGAAGAGCAGCTGATGTCTACGTGGACAGGTAAGGACCTTGATATGGTCCCACACAACATTCTTACTTCTAAATCAGAGAGATATGGGTTTGATGAATGGACTATTAGATGGATAAGGAATTGGCTGGATGTCTGCAGCCAAAGAGTTGCAATCAATGGCTCTATGTCCAAATGGCGATCAGTAACAAGTGGTGTCCCCCAAGGGTCTGTGCTAGGACAAAAAGTGTTTAATATCTTCATCAGTTACATAGACAGTGGGATCAAGTGCATCCTCAACAAATTTGCAGATGGTGCCAATGGACTATTAGATGGATAAGGAATTGGCTGGATGTCTGCAGCCAAAGAGTTGCAATCAATGGCTCTATGTCCAAATGGCGATCAGTAACAAGTGGTGTCCCCCAAGGGTCTGTGCTAGGACAAAAAGTGTTTAATATCTTCATCAGTTACATAGACAGTGGGATCAAGTGCACCCTCAACAAATTTGCAGATGGTGCTGAGCTGAGTGGTGCAGTTGATACGCTTTAGGGAAGGGATGACATCCAGAGGGACCTTCACAGGTTTGAGGGACAGTCCCATGTGCACCTCATGAAGTTCAACAAGGACAAGTGCGATGTCCTGCACATGGGTCAGGGCAATCCCCAGTACGAGTACAGAATGGGGGGATGAAGGGATAGAGAGCAGCCCTGCAGAGAAGGACATGGGGATATTGGTGGATGCAAACATTGCACATGAGCTGGCGATATGTACCTGCAGCTCAGAAAACCAGCTGTATCCTGG
>NW_010262189.1:0-6229 GCF_000690775.1 Eurypyga helias | reverse complement strand
CAGGTCAAGTAAGGGGATTCTCCCCCTCTAGTCTGTTCTCCTGAGACCCCACCTGGAGTACTGCATCCAGCTCTGGGGTCTCCACTACCAGAAGGACGTGGACCTGTTGGAGCAGGTCCAGATGAAGGCCACAAAAATGGTCAGAGGGCTGGAGCCCCTCTCTTATGAAGAAAATCTGAGGGAGTTGGGGTTGTTCAGACTGGAAAAGAGAAGGCTCTGTGGACATGTTAATGTAGCCTTTTAATATATGAGGGCTTATAAGAAAGATGCAGAGACTTTTTACAAGGGTCTGTAGTGGCAGGAGAAGGCACAATGGTTTTAAACTGAAAGAGGGTACATTTAGATCGGACATAAGGAAGACATTTTTACAGTGAGGTGGTGAGGCACTGGAACAGGTTGCCCAGACAGGTTGTGGATGCCCCATCCCTGGAAATGTCCAAGGTCAGTTTGGATGGCACATTAAGCAACCTGATCTGGTGAAAGATGTCCCTGCCCATGGCAGGGGGGTTAGACCAGATGATCTTTAAAGGTCCCTTCATCTAAACCATTCTATGATTCTTTGATAAATGTACCTCATTGGTGCCTAACTCAATAAGGCAGCTATTGCTTGTCAGTGCCAGTTTTGCTCTCAGGAACAGGCAATTAAAACCAGTGCAATAGCTGAGTACTAAAGATTTACTGCAAGAATTGGTCATTACATTCTCTCTGTCCTTGCATCAGTTAAAAAGGTTATTATGGGTTCAGAAATTTGTCATTTGATTGGTTCATAATATAATAAAGTTGTTTAATACAGCAATTTGATGTCAAATACTAAGGGTTGTATTTTCTCATCAAGCTGAATGGGTTTGAAGCTGTAATACCGTACAAATAACCTTTCCAAATACTCTAGAAATTATATCAGGATTTATCACTAATAGTTCCAAGCAAATGGAATGCCATTCACTGATGGGCATAATTTATTATCCACAGAGACCTGCAAATACTGAGGAAAAATATTAAAAATAAAACATACAGTTTTAAAACATCAGGAATTACCATGAGCAGGGTAAAACCAAAAGTAACTTGTGGGATTTAAAATGTTTTATCAATTTTCTTTACTCATATTTTCTTAAACTGTCCTCTCTCACAGTTTCTGTGATTTTTTTTTTTTTAATTTTTAAATAAGCATGGGATTTTAGACCATGTTTTATAAATATGTTGGCTTAGTTGTCTTGCCAGGTTGTAAGTATGCATCATTAGAACATTTATAAAGGAACATTTATAAAAAGTGGAATCAACACTATTTCTCATTTGTCACTCCTGGAGGAAAAAGCTTAAATATCCATTAAAGGCACAGAGCATATCTGAAAGACTTCTTTGTCAGAACAGTGGGTGTTTCTAAAGGCAATTTCTTAAGAAAAAAAATTAGCGACTCACAACCTTGTGTAAAAGGGTAATGATAAATCTAAAAAGTAATTTTCAAAGACACTGGTTAGACAGAGAGTTGCCTGTTATTTCTTGTCATGTCTGTGATCATCAAGGCAGTTTTTGCTTCTTGTGTATGGTTAAGATTTCAATCAGCTATTTTTTATTGTATATATCATACACACAATTATAATAAGCTCCAGACCTCTGACTTGGCAATAGTTTTCTAAACAACACAAACAAAAGACTACACCATTGCAAGACACTTAGTAACTCTGGAATTATTTAGTTCCAGCTACTCTACTGAACTATTATGGGTTGTCTCTATAACCTAGGTGGAGAGCAACTACTTTATTTTCTTCTGTGAATTCTTTATAATCAGGAATCCTTGCTGGGATACTCTCTTAGTTAGCTGTCCTCTAAAAACAATTCTGTGTGTTAATGTTCAGAGGCCTTGATTAGTGCTTTTCTTGGAAATTAGGACATCTTGTACTTTGTCTGAATGCTAAAGAAAATTAGCATATCATTGACAAATCACATGGATGTAGATACTGAGAGCAGAAGAGTGCTGGAGAGTATTTACACTGCTGCTAAAAGGTAAAAACCAGCCAGGAATGAAATTTAGAAAGGTACTATCAGGCCAGAAAGAAAAGACTTGAACTTCTGTTTTTATTTTCAACCATAAGGGTTTTTAGTTTCGGCCAGTGTGCATTGCACTTACATACATCTTGGTGCCATTTTTTATTCTTCTAGCTCCATCCACCTGAATAGTAACACACAGGGAAAGACAGCTTAATTTATGGTTTAATCCTTTGAGATACTGAGCTCGCTATTGAAGGTGTTGAGGGGCAGACACACCTTCTCTGGTATTTTTCAGCGGTATGCTGAGGGAAGACTTTAGATATTGAATGCCTATAAAAAATCAGGGTCCTGAGCATGTCATTAAAGGTATGGAAAATATTCAGGATTTAGTCCTGAAGTTCTATGTTGAAATTATTTCTTGTAGGTGAATTGTAGCAGAGGGTTGGGTGGTGTTGGGTTTAGTTATTTGTTTTCCTTTTTTTTTCTTTTCTATGTTACATTGGTGTCACTAAGTAGCGCAAAGCAGCTTAGCAACAGTTAGTACACATTGTATGTGCAACAGAAACACCACATTCCAGTTCTTATCATTCCTGGGATATGTCCATGAGAAAGAAAATATGCCCAGATCACTGCTGAGTGAATCTGAACTGGCTGGTCATAGCTAGCTATTTCAAAAGAGCCAGAAGAATCTCTGCTGTCTTTTCAGCTGCTTTACAACAAGAGAAAAAAATCCGTATCAGCACCCTTTCCTCACCCTTAATCACGTTCTCTGATCTTCTTCTGTGAAGAAGGCAGCACAGTAATTCAAGCAAACCTCGTAGGTTTTAGCATATATTTGCGTATGTTGAATCAGAAATTACAAAGATTAAGGATTATCTTTGGTTGCAGCAATTGGGATGGCTGCACAAGCACAACTCCAAGGGCAAATATAAAGAAAATTCCTCTACCACAAGAATGGCATTCCACAACGATGGTAGCACTTCCCCAGTAAGGTTGCAGACCCTAGGAAGCACAGCACACCTTCATGGGAGAAGCCCTCAGACAGGCTTTTGGCAGGCAGAGGCATGCAAAGAGGTTTTGAGCACACACTCGGCTGGCAGAAGTGGAGGAATGAGAGAAGTCCATGACTCTCTTTTAAAGAAGACTCTCTCTTTGCAGTCTGCTCAGAGGTGGACACACTAGTGTGAAGTATGTGGAGGGGGTATATAGACACAGATGCAGGAAGACCTGATCTTTGTCACTTACACAGCACATGAACACCAGATGTAGGTTCAATTCCTCAGATGCCAGAGTATTTCTCGACTTGGTCCTTTGAAAAATGCCCAGATGAGCTCTTCTGCCTATTTATGATGAGGTTAAGGTGACTTAACTTGTTCACTTTTGGTCTTCCTCTGCTGGGGAGGGCCCAAGGGATCAGTTTTATCACTCTCCCTTATCTATATCTGGAAAGGGTAAGGCAAAAGGGCAATTAGATTCAGACAGAGATAAAGATACTTTTATGGGATTTGACCTAGACTTGTTATCATGCTCAGTAGTCACTAATGACCCAGGAAACAGCACATGGAAGAAAAATACAGAAATATGAACAATAAATTAAATAAGTTCCCAAGAGAGAGATTTCATCCAGACTCCATGTGCAACAGTGTATAAATATAATGAGATTAAATACTTACAGTAGTAAGGATCAAAGGCCAGGTTTATAACACATTTTTGGCAGGGATATGCAGAAACAAATTAATGCCTGGTGGCCTACAGATGCCTAGTAGGATGGTCCTATTTCCCAATAAAATCAGGGTAGGTCAGAAACTTCTGAAAATCCCATTAAGTTCCTTCATGGCAGCTCTGCGTGTCTACACAACTTTTGAAAAATCTCAGCTAAATCATCAATCCAAAAGTAAAAGATAGCAGTTGACGAAGGATTACATGCCTGATCACAGTTTCTATCCGAGACAGGAAAAAGAAAAAATCAGAAGTATGAAAAGTAAAACATGACAATTTTAAGAGTTTTAATGACAGTAAGACTTTCACATCTGTGTTTTAGATACAAATTGATGCACTAGATCCCATAAGGCAGATAAAATAAAAATGAGAGTACCAAAACACCAAACTACTTTTGATTTTTTGCATGTCTGAATAATATTCATTAAAATTAGCTGACATGACAAAGTTCAACACAGCAACAGAAAACTATTGCGATCCTATATACTATTAGAAAAAAACAGCATGACATTTTTCCAGTTTGGGTTACCATCAGTGCAAAATTTCAGCATAGATATCACTGGTCTTTCCTATGTGTGTCATGGCCAGTATCCCTGTGAGTTTACTGGATACACAGTTTGATACCGTGCTCACTCACCCTTCAAAATTCCCAGCCCAAACAAAAAGACACCACTTGCATCATAAGCTCGGTGACTCATACCATAAAATAAGACTTCCTCTTTATTTGGACCTTGAACAACTGTCTTGACCCAAGATGTAACAACTGTTTGCAGAGGAAAAAAAAAGCAGCAATTTCCCTTAAGCATAAGCTGAGCTGGTAAAAGCAGACGTCAGCTTAAGTGGGTTAACAGGGTCACGGAACCATTTACATTTTGTTTGGTGTGTGAGTTTTTGAAGTTCTGTGTAGCTTTTAAACAAATGCGATTACTCTACTAGGAAAGGAGGGGAGACAACCCCAGGAACCTTTACACAAATAATAGATCTGCTAACTAAGAGAGTTCAAAAGTCTCACTCCTTTATTCTGGAAAGTATGTTACTGACTACAAATAAATATGTTGTCAAAAGCACAGGCAGCAAACAATTTAGAATACATTGCAGACATAACAATCAGTACTCTCTTTAACATGAGCAGATATTCTATTTGATTTTAATTACTATTTTTACTTAAAAATTCAATTTTATTTTTACTTGTAAATGTCTTCATTGTTGCCAAATCACATTTCCCAGCTATTTCTCCCTCTCCTGTCCCCATACTCAGGTAATGCTTTGCATATTTAATGTGTGCTCTTCATCATTTGTGCATTAACATTCATAAATATTCTTCAGGCATATTTCTCTGTCTCTATTAACCTTACATTTTTCCTTTGCTTACCTCTGTACAATCCCATTACCTTCATAATACATCCTCAGGTACACCTGTGCAATATCACTGAGGATAACAGCCATGCCATGCCAACTTATATAAAAAAGCATATTTTTTTACAAAAAGCAGACATGTAAATCACTCTTCTTGGACTCTATTAAAATTACCATCTCAAAGACATAAGAACATAAAAATTCTAATGCCAACAAAAGAATGTCAAGTATTAGTTTATTCATATCAATCCAATGCAATTAAACTATGCCCACAACCATAAGATTCTGCAGAAGTCTAGTATCAAGAGATAACCTTTTGTTTTCTATTATTCAGAGATAAGCACAGGTTACCTCAGTGGGGATTCACTAGAATTACTGATTGATTTCTGGAATAGAGGGCAATCTAGTGAAAATTAAACCCTCAGCAGAATAAACCCCAGGAACTATCAATAAGCTTTATACTTCAAGCTATCATTGTAAACACAGCCACCAAGCAGAAATGTTGGTCTGGCAATCCACAGGTTGCTGCTAAACATTTTGGAGAATTCACTTGGTCAAGCACAAAATATTTAAAAAAACATCTTGAAACCTTTTGCCTCTCTGCCAGACAGGTGGGAATTGGCTATGTAGAATTATAATTATTTTTTCTTTCTTTTTTTTCCCCACCCTAAGAACTGCCTGGTATGGAGAATTGTCTCTGTTAATAAAAAAGCCTCAAGCTTGAAAGTTCAAATCTATATCACTACTTGTTGCCAACACGCAGGAGTGAGGAATGTAAGAGTTATTCACAGCAGTGGAGTAAGGGAGTAATGCAACACCGCTCTTTCTTGTTCACCCCCCAGCATTCCCCACATTGGAGCCCAGACTGCCATGGAAACAGATGCTGAGTCAGTCAGGGAAAATCTGCTGGGCTGCTCTCGCAGCCTCCACAGGGCAAACCCTCTTCTCCTACACCAGCAGAAATACACATTCATCCCTCTGGTTTGGATGCAATGATTAGGCCCGTATTTGGGCTTGCCAAGAGATTTTGGCTTGAAAGATCTTAGACTGTATTTTGGTAGTGAAAGGATTCCAGAGATGGCTTCTGAAAAAGGGTACAGTTTTAATAAGTGCAGCCATCTCCTAATATGGAGATATGTCATCTCCCCCATGACATCCTTGTCTCGAA
>NW_010262188.1:0-5218 GCF_000690775.1 Eurypyga helias | reverse complement strand
GTGCAGGACCTTGCACTTGGCCTAGATGTGTAGCTTCTTCCTCTACTCCTCCTGAAAAGGAGCAACTAATTGTCTTAAGTAACAAAAACTTGAGACAAGTCCCTCATAGAGTGGCCCACTGAGACCTCTGCCCTGAAGCACTGAGTCTCCTTCCGAATCCCAGTTCAGTGAACCTGTTAATAGCTTACATTTGATGCTTTTTTGATGGGATACAAAAACTTCTAAAATGTTCTCTGTTATAAGATTTGCTAAGCAATTAGTGTTTGAGAGAATTGATGGGAGAGGCTTTTTCATTAACTGGAGTTAAAACAAAGGACTGAATTCTGACTACTCCTTGCAGATAAATTTGAAACCTTTTCAAGGAAAAATGAAAAAATGAAAGGTTCATTTGAAATCAGAACTATTTGAGGTTTTTTTCCTGTGCGAATCCTCAATAATCAAAGCTAATGTCTTTCACTAAAAAGCAAGCTCATATATTGGTAACTGGAGTATTTGGTTTACATTTTTCTCGTTGGCTCTGAATGCGCAATGGAAACGAGGTTAACACGAGTTTTCTCTACCATTTTGTTCACAGGTCAAGCACCTGAGAAGAAAGGTGTGACTTCTCTAATTTAAAAATCAGGATACTGTCTCTTTTCTCTTTTATGTAGAGAAACCATTTCTGCCAAGGTGTGAAATGAAAGGGCACCCTAGTGAAATGCTGGAAGAGTGAACTATAAAACCTACTTATTTTCTGAAGATTATTCCTTAAAGCAGCCTTGAAAGATTCTTTTTTCCATTCTTTAATGCTCTAAGTCTTCAGTGCTTTGCCGAGCTGCCTTGCTTGCAAATACTCACCTTCCTTCTGTAGACAATGTTCCCTGTTTGAAGGCTTCAAGATCTGTTCAGACACCATCCGCTGAGGAAAAAGCTTGCCCATAGTTAATATCAATTTCTTCTCCCAGACTAAGGAATTTAAACCTTTGAAAAGTAGGATTTTACTCCTTCCTTTTTCACTTTGCTCTTGTTCATCTGCTGATATAGATGTAGGAAGTTCTGCAGAAACATCCTTTGACAGACACAGCTGGAATAACCTGTGGTGAAGAAGCATCTGCTCCGGAGTTTGTCCTCTCATTCATAGAAACAGTCTTCCATTTCTGCCCCAGGTCCATGAGAGACCAATAATGTACCCTTTTTTAACTTGTTTTACATGTTTTCCGTTTCAGGTGGTGCTGCTGGTGCTGGTTCACAAAGGTTCAGGATGAGCCAGCAGTGTGCCCTGGAAGCCAAGAGGGCAAACTGCACCCTTTGGTGCACCAAACATAGCATGACTAGTCAGGCAAGAGAGGGGATTGCCCCGCTGCATTCAGTGTTGGTGCAGCCTCACCTCGAGTGCTGTGCGCAGTTCTGGGCCCCACAATTTCAAAAGGGTGTGAGGATGTTTGAATGTGTCCAGAGGAGGGGAGGAGGTGAACACAGCTGGTGAAAGTGCTGGAAGATGTCCTGTGAGGAGTGGCCAAGGACTCTGGACTTGTGTAGTTTGGAGAAAAGGAGGCTGAGTGGCAACCTCATCGCCCTCTGCAGCTTCCTGAGGAGGGGGCATAGAGAAGAAGGTGCTGAGCTCTTCTCCCTGGGATCATCTGACAGGAAATGTGGGTATGGTCCAAAGGTACATCAGGGGAGTTTCAGACTGAGCATGAAGGAGCATTTCTTTACCGAGATTGGTGGTCAAACACCAGAACAGGCTTCCCAGAGAGGTGGTCAATGTCACAAGCCTGTCAGTGTGCAACAGGTATCTGAACAGTGCTCTTAATAGCATGCTTAACTTTTGGTTAGCCGTGAAGTGCCCAGGCACTTGCATTAGATATCGTATTGCATTCCATTCTATTCTATTCTATTCTATTCTATTCTAGTCTAGTCTAGTCTAGTCTAGTCTAGTCTAGTCTAGTCTAGTCTAGTCTAGTCTAGTCTAGTCTAGTCTGTTCTGTTCTGTTCTGTTCTGTTCTGTTCTGTTCTGTTCTGTTCTGTTCCGTTCCATCCCGTCCCATTCTGTTCCGTTCTGTTTCACTGTATGCCAGTTGTCAGTTTCCTGCTTCAAAAAGGAGCACTGAGAGAAAAGGAGACTCACCTGTGACCTGTTTCTATAGGGATATTTTTTTCAGCAGAGTTCTGAGATGGAGGCCACTGTATTCACACACAGTGAGAAATTTAGTGCTGTTTATTATTCAAGTTGTCTAAAGCAGAGATTCAATTAGAGCTTTGCCTGTCAGTACCTAGTTCCTGCAGAGTTGCACAGCCAGGATTTGCCCCTTTTAAAATTGCTTGTATAACAAGCAAAGTGCCAGTCCATTGCACTTGGTCTGCCTCTGTTACTCTCAGCAGTTATTACACCAGAGATTAACCTATGCTAGAGAAAAACTCTTAGTCACCTTAAGCACAGCAGCTACTGCTGGCTGAATTCTTTTTCAACTCATGAGGAATTTCTTCTGAAGTTTGATCTCGAATCAAAAGTTTTTCTTCTGTTTCACTCTTCATTTCAAGGTGACAAGCAAAATCTTTCTCCTAATATATCTTACCTGCGAGTAGACGATGAAGAGAGATCTGAACTTTATGGCCTCTGAGACACAGAAATGCCAATGCAAGTGACTGTCACAGGTTTCTATCCAAATCTCAAGGCCTCCCCCACAAGTGAAGACAAATCACATGCACAGAAATTCACAAACCCAAAGAGAATCATGCAGGGTGCATATTAGCTTATTGCTTTCAAACAGCTCAACTTTCCTCTCCCTGAGAGCATTCCCATATAGGGAAAGGACTGAGGATGCCACATGGTTAACTCAAGACAAGTGAGTCTCAGCAAGCATTTTTTGGAACAGGAGCTGGAAACTTTTTCACAGAAAGCACAGCTAAGCCAAGCCTAAGGTATTTCAGAGCAAATAAAATGCTTTTTTTTGGTGTTTGTTTCTCCCCTATGCCTGTCTTCTGAACTAGGATCGGCATCTGACAACAGTGATTATAAAAGTTCCTTTCTTTGCATTCAGAGCTTTCCAACTGTTCTTAGGGAGGAGAGAATCAATGACAGCTATAGAAAATCTGCCTGTATTTTGTTAATTAAGAGACTCTGAAGCAGCACTTCTGAAGAATGAAGTGTAAGACTTACGTCGCATCCATACTCTCAGATCAGGAATCCACCCAGAGGCTTTTCTCTAAGAACAACAATGATAAGACAAAGGATTCCTTGACTGTAGAATTAAGAACCTGTTCCTTGCCAGTCTCAGCTCAGAGTGATCAGGAAGCTAGTTTTCTCTCCAAAATACAGTTTCGTCTTGAAAGCATAGTAACAGCCCAGTTCACTTACAGACAGACCCTGGGAGAAATGCTTTGAAGTCTGGACTGACAAAAATCAACATGAAAAGCTCTCATTGATTTTGAAGGTAGGAAAGGTTTCAGGAAATGGTGTTGAAGGAAAGACTTTTAAGTGATTTTTCCAGGCTGTATACAACAGGAAAGCTCTGCTGTTCTGTGAATGCCTGTGTCGCTCGTCAGCTGAGAGAGGTTGACATACAGAAAGGTGAGAACATTTGACAGTCTAGTCCCAGATACCGTTTGGCTTGTCTAAGTGAAGTTTAGATCAAGGACCAAGAAAGTGTATGGACAACATAGGGTTCCAATACAAGTTCTTAGTGCTTACAACTGTACTTACTATTTAGAAATACTTTGTTTAAGTCTTGGTTAAGGACTTAAACAAGAACCCAGGAGTTGTTATGTGGCTGTGATGTTGCTCCACAAAGACTCTTCTGTGAACAGGAGGTCAAGGGAAGATGCTTGATTCACTTGTTCTGCTCCAGTCAGCACAAAAGACATTCATCAATAATCTCCAAAGCCAAGAGGACAATATCAGACCAGTGAGGTGAAAGTGAAGATTTAGATCCTAACTCCTACATTTGTGACCCTGAGACATTTGTGCTGCTACAGGAAAAAGATTATTAAGCGAAGCACAAGAAAGTTCAAGATTTCAACCTCATATTTGAGTTCTGAAATCCTGGCTAAATTCAATTTGCAGTAGCTGTTTGCTATGCTGCTTTTTAAAAGCAGAGGCTTGGTAAAATGCTTGGAAGTGTAAAGAGAGCTTGTGTGATAAATTAAAATATTTTCAAATTACATTTTAACACTTAGAGAGGAGATAAGATATTGCAGCAAATGAGCTGCCTTTTCCCTTTCAAGATATCATGTCAGAAAACTATTGAATAACTCCAGAGGTGGAGACTCCACAACATCCCTGGGTGATCTGTTCCAGTGCTCAGTCACCTTCACAGCAAAAGCAACTCTTCCTATGGAGAAACCTCTCGTAATTCAATTTGTGTACATTGCCTCTTGTACTGTCACTGGGCACAACCGAGAAGAGCTCCATCCTCCTTACACCCTCCTCTCAGATATTTAGAGTCATAGAACTATTTATGTTGGAAAAGACCTGTGAGGTCATAAGATCTCCCCTGAGCCTTCTCTTCTCCAGGCTAAGCAGTCCCAGCTCTCTCAGCCTTTCCTCATAGGAAAAGGCCTGCAAAGTCAATCATTCTTGTAAGGACTGAGGCAAAGAAGGTATTCAATACCTCACCCTTCCCCATGCCTTATGTCACCAGCATGTCTGTTCTATTCAGCAATGCATCCACATTTTCCCTAGTTTTCTTTTTGCTGCTTATGTACTTACAGAAGTCCCTGCTTCCATCTTCTGTTTACCATCTTGCTGTGTTTCGGTTTAGCCAGGAGCTTCTTGCTCATCCATGCTGGCATCCTGGCATCTTTGCTTGACTTCATGACTGTTGGGATGTAGCGTTCTCGGGCTTGGAGGAGGTGACCCTTAAATATTAACCAGTTTATTTGGACCTCTCTTCTCTCTAAGGCCTGCCATATCAAGCAGATCCATGAAGAAGCAAAAATCTGCTCTCCTGAAGTCCTAAAGAAATTTCCCAGAGTTAGACTTTCCTTTCTATATCAGAAGATTAAGAAAAAAAAAAAAATCCCAAACCACAAAAGACAAAAATGGTACAAAGTAGCAGAAGTTAAACACATTTCAAAGGGAAAAGCAACTGCTGATATCTTTAATGGGCCTGATGCTCTATAGACCCTTCATAACTTCTTCTGTTCATTAAGTTACTCACACTACCTGTGGATCACTGACTCCAGACTCTCATCTTCCTTTGTCAGTATTTATGCATTTTATCTCTCTAGAAAATTCAGG
>NW_010262187.1:29337-54105 GCF_000690775.1 Eurypyga helias | reverse complement strand
GTGGTATTTTGCTAGCCAGAATTAAGCCACGAAAGGAGGACATTTACAGAGTGGCTTTCCAAGTATCTAACCACATGAGCTTAAATCTGCATTCACTGGACTAACCTGAGATTCCTAAGATTTTTATTCTTCCCTTCCATTTGTGACATCCCAGATGAATCTCCCACCTCCTGAGCTTTTTGATTGTTTGACTCCCACTTCTAGAATGAGATCAGTATTTTGTCAGCCCACATTCCTGAGGCACCTTACCTGCTAGAGTTAATTTTTAGCAGTTTTATTTTTGGAAAGAATAACTATTTCAGAATTATAAAATAAGGTATGTTAAGGGATGTCAACTCTGTGTATATACATTTGTATTGCTAATTGTTTATCAAGGTCAGACTTTCCTGAGAATACAGGCTATTGGCCTATCACCTATGGAGTTCGTCTCTGTTAAGATAATTAATGACTACATAAATTATTTTATTGCCACATTTAAAAACATATTCAATACCTATTTTATATCGCTATTTAAGTAGAAAAATATGTTATTACTTATTGAATCACAATTTTGTTCAGTATTGAATTTTGGTTATGTGGGAAAATTAAGATCTTAAAAAACAGAACAGAAAACAAAACATCCTCAAAGATTTAGTCTGTAGTACTAAATAGTAAGAACTAAGGAATAGCTAGATAAAATTTAAGAAAGTAAATTAATAAGGGCTCATGATTATTAGAAGATGAAAAGAACTTCATAAACAAGATACATATCAATAAGATACAAAACTATAGTATTTCTGAGCTAGAGAAAGACTAATTAAAGAATAAATGTTAAACTAGAAGAAAGCCTACAATAAAAAAATTGGGACTCTTTAGAGTAGTTATGATGAGAAAACAGCTGACAAATGACAATATGCATGTTAATGAACACCAATCAATTTATGTTCTTAAATTTACTTTGGAGGATATCACATCAAGCATGTCTCACAGAACAAATGACAATCACCTGACAGTAGTCCTTTCCCTGGAGGGAATTCATATCAAAAACAACAGAAGCATTTCTGAAAACAAAAGAATTTACTACATGAATCAAAATGAGGCAAGGAGAAAAATTCAGATATGCTGAAATTATTTTCAATAAAAATGAAAGTTATCATAACAAGTTAGCTAGGGATGAGAAACATATATTGAAATTCATGAAGGAAGAACAGTCTGAGTTTTCTTGGAATTCAGTTTATACTTTTTCAGGGCTGAAGATAGATTTAGCTGGTTTATATTGGTCCTGTGACTTTAAAACAAGATGAAAATACGTTTTGCTACTGACAACTTCTAGGAATCAATTTTTCTTTTATAGCACTATACTATATCTGACAGTGTTTACAGTTCTTGCACTCCACAGCTATGCTGGAAAACCCTGGCATCCAGATGTAATTTTTCCTTTCCTCTGATGCAGTAAGTGCTATTAATCTTTTAATCAGCTGCCTCAGAAAACTAGTAATATGACAAGAGGAAATGGCCTCAAGTTGCATTGGAGGAGGTTTAGAATAGATATTAGGAAGAACTTCTTTACTGAAATAGTGGTCAGGCATCGGAACAGGCTGCCCAGGGAAGTGATAGAGTCACCATCCCTGGAGGTGTTCAAGGAATGTGTATATGTGTGGCACTTGAGGACATGGTCTAGTGGTTATGGTAGTGTTGGGTTGATGATTAGACTAGATGAACTTCTAGGTCTTTTCCAACCTTAGTGATTCTGTGAGATAAGTAGCCAGATCCCATAGTCTTAAACCTAACAGTAGCTCTATGGGCTTCTTCAACAGGCTTAGTCAGGTAATTAGGGTTTCAGGACCATGTCTAAAACATCCGTAGAAAAATTGTTTAGGAATGTTGAGTAGGATTGTACACTCCTGTAAAAGAAGCCATAATATATTAAGTTCAATAACTAATATACTTTTGTGCTTGAAAGGATTTACTAAAGCAAATATCTAGTTACTTCATCTTGCTTTCATGCATATTTGAAATGTGAAGATATTCAGAGAAAATTTTTCTTTATTGGGATGGTCTGTGTACTGAAGTGCATAAACTGGTTTCCCATTCTCTCAAGTAAATAGAAATATAATGGGTGAAACAATAGGTATTTAATTCATAACTGCCCCAGTGAAAATAATTTATCTAAGCACAACTCCCATTAGGGAGGTCAGAATATTTACTGTATTTATTATATAGAAAGAAAAATCCTTAGAAAATACACAGATCTCACTGCTATGTTCAGGTTTGACTGTATATAATGTTTTCTGAATATTTCATCTGTCTGTTATGTATGTTAATAAATATATATTTTTCAGAATGTCTAAGGATCCTTAAGACCACGTTTCAGCTGACTTCTATTACTTGGAAGAGTGATTAAGCTTTAATTCCTTCAGTGTTAATCTATCTCTGAATTTTATTTTGTTTGACAGAAAAAAACCCAAGATTTTTGTGGTATCGTTTGACCCTAGAGCCCAGATTACATAATTAATTTTGATAGAATATATTTATAGCTTTTGGTAAACGTAGTAGAGCTTAAATAAGGAAATGGGGAGAATGTATTTCTGCCTTAAAGAATTTAAGTGTTCATATAAACTGACAAGACAGATTGAGATGTCTTCTCTTAAATTACTGGAAGCTAATGAGTAGGGCCATCTTTCCAATTTACAAATCTAGAACCAAAGTTTTCTCCAAATAAATGGTGAGAGGAAGATTGGGAAATAGGGACAGATTACAAAAAAGGCTTCCCACTAAGATTTTCAGAAGTTATACCTGGAAGATTGGGAAATAGGGACAGATTACAAAAAAGGCTTCCCACTAAGATTTTCAGAAGTTATACCTAGCCTCAAGTTTCTATTTACTAGTTCAGTGTTGTGCTAACTGGGTCTAATCGATTTTGGTTGGTAAACTAGAAGGCTGGCATCTGGTTTACTCACAACATAGCAGAATGTGCTCATGACTGTCTGCCAGACTCTATATATCCACATTAGACATCTTGAAATCAGAATCCTATATAATTTTTGGCAAGTGTAGCTTTTCTGCATCATTAGTGAGCTTGTTGAGTCAGTACTGCAGAAGCACTTTCAGTATCAGTGGTGATGCATTAATCCTTTGCAAAGACCAGCACCTGGAGTGGAAAGCACTTAAATATCTTGTTTAAATCTTTATTTTGAATCATTAAGCAAGATTTACCTAGTGCAGACCTCTATGCTGTCATCTGGAATGTGTGCAAACTTCACCGCATATATTTGATTTTGGCACATAGTGTGAAGGTATAGGCTGGAAGAACTGACTTCCATTTTATAGTTCCTAAGGGATGCTAAGCATTAAAGCTTTCCACTAGCTTCATGAGGCTTCAAAGCATTCAATAACTTTCAGTATTATGCTGTTAATGTGAAATCTACAGGGATAGATTAGTCATTCATAACCAATTAAGATTTTGCATACTATGTGCTTGTTTCCTTTTAGGAAATATTTACTTAAACTTTTCTATCAAATACAAATATATAAGAAAAAAATAAAAAAAAGAGATACATCTTTAAGGTTCTGTGGTCATAGACAAACTTTTTGTAAGATTATAAAGGATTTATTCTCTGTTAATTCTCATTTATATTAGCTGGGTTCTCAGGATAATTTGCATGCTATATTGCAATTATTCCACTAGGAATTGCTTTGATGGTAAAATTTAAAATTAATATATTTATTCAGGTCAGAAACAGAATCAGCAAACTCCAAAATGCATGCTGATAAAAACTGTTTTTAATTTAATTAGAGCTGTATAAGCTAAAAATATCTGTATTGATATGTGCATACATTGATACGTGCTTTGGTATAGTTATAGATGATTGTCATTTAACTTGTTTTAGGTTTTTAACTTTCTCAAAGACCCATTAAGATATGAAGGCTGAGAAACTAGGTTGACCACAAATAAAGATCTAGAAAGAGAATATATAAATTGTTTTAAATTACTTGAATTTCCAAGATGTCATTAAAATATTGCTGCATTTTATAGCAGCGAGATCTTACACAAGGTGTGGCTGAAGAAGTGAAAATAACATTGCCTCACAGGATTACAAAGTACCACAACTGTAGATGTACTCTGAAATGTCCAAAAAAAAAAAAAAAAATTGCTACTTTTGCAAAACTTAAGCAACACTTGAATTAAACATTTGTGGTGCATTTTATTTTTAGTAAACTTTATTTCATAGGAGGAAAAAGAAGAGCAGAAGAAATTATTGCAAGACTGCAGAACCAACAGTGTGGAGATTCTGAGCTTTAGACTCGTGGTCTCCCGTTCCCTCTGGAAGGCTGTGAAAGTTTCCTGTCTACCCTACTGGCCACTTAAGCCTGATATCTTGATTTTATCTTGATTGGTGGTGTCCTTCAATCTGTGTGTATTAATCTTGCTGATTTATTTCACATTGCCATTCAAGATATTTCTTCCTTGCTCACACTTGTAAACTCATAGCTAAACCTTGAGCATCCTGCATCTTAAATGGTGTAATTTCCTTCCCAGACATGGTGGCTGTGACCTCTCTTGGATTCAAAAAGGCACCGTTAGAATTAGCTTTCTGTATTGTTGCTGTGTTTCATAATCTACTATTGCTCCTTCTCTTTGAACTGCTTGCATACAATTTTCTTGTCAAGTATTTGTAGGTCTGTAAACTTACTTTCACTTGATCTCTGTTCAGATGTTTAACCTTTCCATTACAAGGTGGGCACATTTAAGTCAGTAATGTTCCATCTTTACGACCGATTCTCTATGTTCTGAAAGCCATGTTTGAAGTTTCTCTGACTCTACACAAAAGCTTGGTTGTCTGTCCACCATATCATCAGTTTATACTTTTGTATGCCGAAATGTCATTATCTTACCACGCTGCCAGCTAATAAGGACGAGGCAGTATGTATGGCTGATTCACCATTCCAGCAGTCTTTTCTGCCTCTGTACCCTACAAATGTCCTACAAATCCTGTTTAGCTATCATATTACTAGAGTAATCTAGCATATTTCCTCATCAAACAGCTCAAGAGATTTAGCATCCATTCTCATCACAGCTTTTTTAGAGAAGCTGGGTTTGAGCATTTTGTGGATATCTCCACCTGGGATGCAGTGAGCTTTGATTTGCATCCACCACCAGTAAGCGATCTCAAAGTACATTTCTGACAGGTGGGATACTTACTATGATAATCTAATATTTATCCCTTTTTTTCCTATAAAATATAGCTTCTTTGTCAAAATTCCATAGATACATGCAGGGGACATATTGTAACACTATTTGTTATATGGTTCCCATAAAAAACAATAGGGGCAGGCGGATTGTGTGAGTCTGCACCCAGACAAATGTAGTAGCGCTTTCTCATACTGAATGAGTGATTTATTCACAGAAATCAACTTTGCAATACACTTGCATAACATTTGCCTTCACTGTATGAGACTTCACTTTGCCAATAGTTTTGATATTATTATCTCTGACAGAACAATAACAGATGAATGGTAAGGAAAAAAAAACACAACACCCCCAAAAAACCCCAACCAAACAACAGTGTACTATTTCTTGTACAGAGGAAATGGCTCCTATTGAATGTAAGTGGTTTTATTTGATGCACTATTCCCCAGATGCTAAATAAATATTTTAAAAGTTTATACTACATTCCATTCCCTGGGTAGTTATGCCTTACAGAAAAGTAGCAGGGTTTTTTCTTTTTTGGTGGGTTTGTTTGTTTCTTTGTTTTGGCTGGGGTTCTTTTTTCCCCTCTCATCACTCCTGTTACTATTGAATTACTAGGTCTCTGCTTAAAGACTACTGTTTTAACTGCAATAATATTTTCCATTCTTTGTAAACCAGATCTGCTCTGGTAGGTTTTTCTTTTGCTGCTTAACTCCATTTTTCTGTAAAAAGGACAGCTATGTATAGTTTTAATAGCCTACAGCAACCTTTGAAGTGTTTCTTAAAGTACATGATGTTCAAGAGGGAAAATAAAGGGAAGAATGTCTAATTTTATAAAAGTTAACAGACTTCCTTGACTTTTCCCAGATGCTCAATGACTAACTATAAGTGGAGGTGCAAATTTACATAAATCTGAGGGGCAACTAGGAAAAAAAATGTGCCTCTCATCTTTATTACATTCCCTTACTTTCATGAGTAAGACACAAGAAATGTAAATCCTAGGTGTATTAAGCTATCCAGGGTGGAGGGGGAAATTCTTGTGCTTAGATAAATAAGATGAATTATCTTTTGGAGCTGTGCTAAAACCTGATGAAAGGGATGCAAATCTATAGAAAGGCATTTGAGATGTGAGTTCTAGGGTCAAGTCAGTAGGTATAGAAACTGCTTAGAGAAAATAAAAGTTATGGCTCTGAGTTATTACAATAAAGAACTTCATTAGTATTTCTGGATAATTAAAAAAAAAAACCAACAAATTTTCCCTTTTTAAGCATTGTTTTAATTTACATGTGAAAAAGAACTGCCTTAACACAAAAATGCCTTTTATTATTCTCTTATAAACTAAGTATAGTTAACAAACATATTTTATAGCTGCTTGTATGACAGTGCTGACATTGGGAATTTAGAAAAGCCAGGAAAATATCTGAACGTGTTTAGCTTTCAAAAGCAAAATTATATGGATAAACACAAATGACAAAACCCCACCATCAAAACTAAGTGGTCAGACAATATGTGTTCCTTTATCAGTCTGACTTCTGACTTGAATTAAGGAGTGTGAATTAATAATATGTCAATTGCCCTACTCTGTTGGCTCAGATCCATTATTTCTATAAATTGAACCATAGCAATTTTATCACATAAACGATCTATTTGATCCATCCAAAAGAGACAGTATTTTCCCCCTGGAAGTGCAGTATCATTCTGACAGGTCTTTAAGTTATTGTTTGTCATTTCAGATGAAGCATCCTTTTTGATTATAATTAAAATTCATCAAAATTCAAATGTACTTATGAAGGAAGTCAATTTTCAAATATTTGAGTCCTCTAGGTACTTCATAACTTGGGTTTCCGCACCATAGGAGGAAACCCAGCATGTATTTACCTCGTAGTTGAAATACCATCTTTTAAGAAGAAAAAATGTCTTCAGAGAAGTGGTGGAGGCAGATACCACACTATAATATCTGCTTTGTATTGGTGAAGACTTAAATAATTTGTTTCATTCATCAGCCTCTGAGACTGACTGAAATGCTGATTCTGTTAGAGATAAAAACTCTGAGTGTGGCCAAGAATTTAAACTGAGTAAGAAATATATGGACAAGTTCTAAGTTGGATTGGTCTCTCCCAACTCACATGATGTGGGTTTTTTAATTTTTTTTTTTTTTCATTGGATGAGAGCAAGAGGACAACACTGTTGCAAAAGGCACTGGAGAAGGACATCATGAACTGCAAGCAGTTTTGAGCTAATAAAAGTCTCTGTTCTGGAATCTTAATTAAGATGCTTGCCTAAGACAACATTCTATGATGTCTACTTAATAGGGCATTTTAAAACTAGTCTTCTCATTTCATAAATCCTTGCCAGTCATTGGACACTTATGGATTGGATAACACATAGGACATTCAGGATGGAAGATACATTCTCTGGCCAGTGATAAGGAGAAAGTTAATTTACAAGATAACATTATTTAGTGAAAATGTTTCTCACAGTGCAACTGTATGATGAACAAACACCCAACTACTAAGATTAGAGACATCTAGACATTGTAAGAGCCAATAATTAGGTAAGAGCAACTTTTTCTTTTATACAAATGATGCTTATCTGAAAATGCAGTAGCTTTGGAGTTCATGCAAGCTAGTATCACACTGTTCACTGCCTGACCCGAGTGCATTTACTACAGTTCTGAATCTGGTCTGTTTTTTGGACAAAATGATATAATGGATAATAATTCATTAATTTATCCATTTGATGGATTCACATAGGTACTGTTGAGATTTGTTCTGTCAGGGTGGCGGTAACTCTATTGTTTTATTCCAAAGCATGGGTTGTTTTGGGATTTTTTTGGTTTTTTTGTGGGTGTTTTTTTTTTTTTTTTAATGGTCATAAAGACACATTATGGAGCTTGTGAAGTTGGCAAAATGTCCTGTCTCCCTGTAACCAAGAAATGAGAAAGGTGAAATAAAAATTTTAAAGAAAACATAATCTCAACATCTAGCAATTAATTCTACTGTTGTGTGTTTGGCATCCAAATGTACAGTGGCCATACAGTTGAATCACTATTCTGTGGAAATAATGAGTTCAGAATTTGTAGGGCTGGATCATCATGTTCCACTTGGAAAGGAAATAAACACATTAACAATCTATTCTCAGTTCTGTCTGGAGAAAAAACTCGAATTGTAGAAACTGTCCATATCAAATTGCTTTTCAGGCAAACTGTTTTGAAAATATTGTCTTAAGGTCCAACAAATCTGCCTGTTGCTTCCTATTTTATTTTATTTTTTGCTTTGGAAATTGTATTCTAAATGAAATTATTTGATTACATGAAACATTCTGATTTCAGCGTAATGTTCTATTGTAATGAAATACAGTCTGAGCAAAAAATGTTATGACCATGGTAATTTGGTTGTAGCTATTATGGTTAAATACATTTTAATTCTTGGTTAAAAAAAGTTTTTGAGGTTTTGTTACACATCAATATCAAAATATGTAAACCAGAAAATCAGAACTATGCCTTTCTTACAGACATAAATCAACAGAATAAGTAAAGATGTAAAGCTGTATTTCTAGATATTTTAACCTCAATGTTTTTCAATACTTAGGTATGCTATTCTCTGTGCATTTTTAGTGGGTTTTGAGAGCATTAGAGGGCTTAATATGTTTTTATTATTTGTTTATCAAGACCTGATAGAATATATAATGTTATTATTGTTATGTTCTAAGGATAGTAGAAATATGAAGATCTTGTTTATTCTTTATTGATAAATGTAGATTTATTAATTGCAGCTTTGTAAAAAAGCATTATTGAATTCAAATGTGTTGTCTAAGTGCAAGTTTGTCTTAATGCTATATCTATAAATGTGTGTATAAATACTTACATAGCATCTATTTACCTTATAGCTCTAAAGATATATTTTGACAGTTGTCACACAGTTTCAGAGTCAGTTTCACTTTTCGTCACTTGTCTGATCTGAAATCTCTGTGATATAAATTAGAATCTCAATCATGCCATTTCCTTTATGTCATCTCCTGCATACTTTAAGTATCCCTGTCTATTTTGCTCCACAGGAGTCTTGCAATGACTATTAGTCTCATGATCACTCAGAGTTCTATTCATCCCTCATTAAATTAAGAAGTTTAATGAGTATATGAATTTCCCTATATCTTTTTCATGCTGAAAAACACATCCCTGATTAAAATTTTTATATTAAGGAATTATAGTTTAAAATAGGAGGAAAAAAACCAGACTAGTCATGATCCCATTCATAGCTACTCTAAAAGTGGTGACATAAAAATTAAACAGGAATGGAATTTGACCCACAGATTTGAGTCACTTTTAGAAGAAAAGAACATGAAACAAAAAGTTGTATTGTTTATTTGAACTGTGGCTGTCTTTACAAATAGGAGGGAAATCTATTTGTCATTACCTTTAGATTAATTCATATTTACCTGCCACCAAAGCTCCAGTTATGTTCTCATACTTGTTGAGCATTATTGTCTGTAGTTCCTCCACAGCCCTCTTTCTTTCTTCCAGTTCCATGGCTCAGTCATGCGTAAGTGTACTACATGTAACACTGACTTGGTGATAGCTTTTCTTTACTTATTTCTGTTTTGACGTCCCTCAGCTCCTATTCAGATTGCTTTGCTGGGTGGCACCCTGACAGGTTTATGTTAAGAGACCAAGCATGGGCCATCACAATCAGTGTAATTTTTCTCTCTGAATTACGGATTCAATATAGGTTCTGATACATAATCTCAGCCCTTTATCAGTTTGTTGAAGTTGCAGTCTACCATCAAATGTAAGTAGTTAATGTACACCATGTATAGATGCAGAAAAACATGAGTTTTAGGAAACCATTTCTCCCTTTGACTGACATTTGCATAATACTTCTATGAAGCACATTTGTTATCACTCAGTGTCATGGAAGCAGTTATAAATGACTGAAAGTTCGATTTTTAATGTACAGCTAAATGTTTGGTATATTAGTACATTTTAAAATAGGTCTGCTGATATGAGATTTAGATGCTGAATATCACTTTTGCTTTTATATTTCCTATTGCTGTTAGTACCTACATAATGTGAAAGATTCATTTGTTACCTTTTAACATACGCTACTATTTTTTAATTTTATATTATATCTTTGTATTAGTGTTACATAAGTGGAAGCAAACATAAAAGGAGAAGTCAGTGGATATGTTTCGGGTTTTTGGTTTTTTTTTTTCCAAGTGAGAACGATTCACACAGGTCCCATAACTTCACAAGATGTAATTGTTATTCTAATACTGCTTCAGGATTTATGTTCGTGCAAAGTTGTTTCAAGACTGGTAGTAGTTTTCCCAAACATTCTTTGACAGAAAGAAAAAGGTGTGATTTTTAAATCTTATGTTCCAGTCTGCACTTTGGTAAGGATTAGCTAACGTGTCCAGTTTTCTGATTTCATCAAGAAGGGGTGTAATTCAGAGGGTTTCAGTTATACAACTTTCATTTTCTGATAATGTTCAGTTGTGAAGACGTCAAGGACTATCTTTTCACAGCTTTTAGGTAAGTGAAGATAAGATTTTTAAATTTTAAGAACATTGATGGTTATATAAAATGATAATTCCTTGATATCCCCAACCTGTTCCTCGTTTATAAAGGTCATTTTCCTGCTGTAACATTGTAATTCTGAACTGAAGCACAGAAATACTACATTGTTTGATAACATAAATCAAGGTGTTGTTGTAGGTAAGAGATGATTGCAGCTTGCGGTACTTCATTAAGCTAGTACTCATACTATCATCCTATTTAATGATATTCTCTGTTTAGAGAATTTTCATGTTTGCTTCTCTTTTCATCATTTATCTCAATTTCAAACTTTTTCATCAGTCTTATTATCCAGAATTATAATTTTGTATCAAAAAATAGTCATACAATTGCAACAATTTTAATACTTCAGTCATAATTTCTCAAAACATTTTTTTAAATTAGCATGACCATAAACTCCCTGTGTCAGTATAATCTCCTAATCTAGAAATTAATGGTTAAGAATAACTAAAGAACTATTTATTCCCTTTTCTTCAAGGCCAGAAGTCTAATGATCTTATCTATTTGCTTCATAATACAAGCATTGCGTCCTGAAAACATGCCCTTGTTGCACACTAATTGTGTAATTTTGCAGCAATGGCATGCAACCATGAAAAGCTTTTCCTTGTAAAATGACTCATAAGGTGTGCAATAAATATCCACATAATAATTATGTAGTAGCACTAAATTAAAATGAGTATTACGTAGCATTGAGTTATTACTTATTTTTAGGTTATGTGTTACTTGAAAATCCTTTCCTTAAAGATTGATAACATGTAGTGCATTTTCACAGTTCCTTAAACCTGGTGATTTCTTTCATTATACAGGTGTTGCTAACTGATGAAAGGAAAGGAAAAGGGACATTTTTATGGGGATTATTAGTTTTTGAATGTTATTTGTTCCACTAAATTGCTATAGGTTTGATTTCCATTTCCGGATGAAAATACCATAAAGCTGGAAAGTTTCCCCAGAAAGGCCTGTGGCCAGACACAGTGTTAATGTGACACTGTAGCTTGGTTGATTCAGTAATATCCTTAGAGTAAAGCTGACCATTGATTTTATCTATCCTTGTGTGACTTACCATACAATTGGCTGCTAGTGATCGAAGAGTGAAGTTAACATGGCATCTCAGCTCTGCCATGAACTGACATCTGCAGGAGACAGGCAGGTTGTGGAGAACTTGAGCCAAAACTGGGGAATCCATTTGCCTAAATACAGTTCTCAGACCCCTTCACCTTCCCGTGCCAGGAAAACGCTGGCAGTAAAGCTGACTCCTTGCTTTGTTCTCTGTGGTTTCAGTAGGGCAGCTGTGCCATGTGGCTTACGAGATGATGCTTGCAGTCTGTGTGTGGGCTCTGACGAGTGCTCTATGAAAGATTAACATCTCCAAGATCTGTGTCTGGTACATAAATTATTCACGGGACTATGTCACATAAAGGTATGAGTAAGCTCATCTTACAGTGTTGGCTTCAGTTCCTTCTTATTTTACAAGAGGACCATTGATGATTACATGCTGAGAAAAGGGAATGTATTAGCGCATGATCATCTTTCCCCTCCATTAAGTTTATGCACTTTGGCTTCACTTTACAATGCACAGCATGGTGGAACAGAGCCTCCTATAGAGAGTGCTGTTACTCTTGCACAGCCTATACTACTGGTATGGTTAGACACGCTTGTATAAATTTTTGGAAGTTGTTTACTGCCTTAGAGTTTGATATAAAAAAAATGTTTTAGATAAAGCAGTGATAATTCAACACAGATTTCTCTGTTTTGGTCATTAAGAGGTTCTGATGAAAACCTCTCAAACCAGTAAATTCAAAATTAGGCTCACATTCTGTCCAGGGTGTACTATACCAAGTGAAGACAAAAGAACTAAAATCAATTAAATATGGAATGTTTATACTAATTTCTATGTTTCTAATTTATTTCATTTTGTCATGGGTTAGATTTACATTTCTATGTTTAATTCTTCCATCTCAATTTTAAACAAATTAATCATATTTTATGGAAAATTATAAAATTCAGCCTACATAAGTCAGGATCATAATGACTACTTAAAGCAATTTCTGGGCTGGTTGGTTGGTTTGTTTTATGTGATCTTTATTTTTCCCTTTTTTAGGACTACTTAAAAAAATCTTGTCCTTCCCAGAATTTCCTGGGTTTAAGCATGGTTTATTAACAATCAGTGTGTGAAGTTATTTCAGAGTAGAAACAGAACTGATGAATCTCGTGCAAATGCAGAATATCTCAGCCAGTTTTGAAAGACAGATCTTCATTTATTGTTTCTCTTGAGTTTTTACACAGTTGATAATAGCACTTGACAGTGGCTTTCTGTTCCTGTCTTCTTTCTCTTCTTGAAAAATTGATCATAGGGATTTGCATAAGGAATAGGGCTCTTGGGAAGTGCCAAAAAATGTATTGGAGATAATTTGTCTTATCCCTGTATTAAAGAAAAAAAAAAAAAAGGGGGAGGGGGTGGTGGTGTGTTATAGCAAAAAGCATCCTGCCTGCATTCAGATCCACTAGATGACAAATTTATTAGAATTATTTTCCACCCAGATTAGATCATCACAGCAAAGAAAAATTTTGGGGATTTAATCAAAAGAAATTATTAATTTTTGTGTAATTCACTTGCTTATAATTTCTATTTAACTGGAATGTAGATATTATTACCTCAAAGCTATTTGTGTTCAAAAACAACTAACCAAAAGAATAACAAGACTTTATCAAAGTACAGCTTAAGCAGGTGTTAGGAAACTCAGGGTTTTTGCTGTTTTTATCTGTGGCTCCTGAAGAAGTTATGGAAGTTTTGGTTTCTCAGATGAGGAAACTTTCTTGGGATGTGTTGCTCTGTTCCAAAGGGCAGTTTAAGCATGTCAGCAGATTGTATTTGATGCCAGATTCCAGGCAAAAACCCAACATGGGAGGTCACACAAGTGTTCTCTAAAATGCCATTCCATGACTTAAAGACCATCAGCTTTGTATCCATAGGTGATGTTTATAAAAAGAAGCAACAAAAGGACCACAGTGCTGAATCACATGGATTTTTGTTACTGTATTATTAGCACTAAGCTGCTTCTGGTCTTCATTTCCCACAGTTGCAGTCATTTTGACATGGAAAAGTTAGCTCTGAGTTAAACTAGGAAGTTGCAAAACTACAAAATGTAGTTTTCCTGCTTAACAGAAAACTGGGTGAAGTTCCCTGCTGTTCTGCAAAACCTGAGGTGATCACCAGTAATCCCTGCTCTTCTGGTGATAGAGTGAGTGGTTGGCTGCCTGCCGATTATTGTGCTGTTTCATTTGCTGATCAAGGGAGGGGTTGTTTAATGGCTCTTTTCCAAATTAATTTTTGTTTTCTGGAGTTCTTGATTGGAATGAGTCTCTGCTATGAGTAGTCTCTGCAGTCCTGCAAATAATGCTGTGTCAGCTATGAGATTTTTTCATTTTGTCATTTTGTTTATTTAATATTAGCAACTTGCTAGCAAGAATAAGCAGCACATTTATGTGAACTGTGCTCTTAACATGACAGAAAGGGAGAGGAATTTTTTTCTGGTTCACCACAAGGTTATATTTCCATAAAGTAGAAATGATATCGTGGACTCTGTAAATGTTGACAGTTTAATAAGTGTTTCCATTTAAAAATAAGGTTTTACTTAAAATTGTGATGATCACTGATATTTTGGACAAAATAATTATCACCATTGCAGATCTATTATTCATAAACAGAAGAGATATTGTATGGTACATTTCCATAACTTATAGATGTCTTGTAATAAGATATATAATTACATAAAAAGCTGTAGGCTAATATTTTCTGCTAGTTTCAGCAGAATAATTTCTATCAAGTTGAGTTTATTGAAGTGAAGCAAGAGAAAATTTGGTCAATCACATTTTACAGAGGGGTACATACAAAGTGGTCTTGAAATGACAGTTTTACGTACAAAGGTGCTGGACGTGTACGTTATTCAAACCCAGAGAAGATTTTCTTTTCACAGAAAGGTAAATTTATATTATTAACCATCGCAAGTCAAATAATATTAATGCTGGAGATGTGTTCAGAAGCAACATGCAGTGACTAGTTTTTATATTATTAGTCTGTGTTATTACCTCACAAAAAGTGAGAAAGGAACTGTGAATGTTTTTTATCGTTTCTAAGTATCAGATTTTGTTCCACTTTTTTTGTCAAGCATTTTAAGTCTTTGTTTATTTTAAACTTTGTGTGGTTTTGCGTTCATCCAAGAGCTAAATTTTTTGGAACCACTCAAATTTTAAGAACAATTTATAAATACTTCATGCAAAGATTAGAGTTAATTGAATTGAAAATTAATTTATTCACCTGTATAAAGAAAATCAGCAGGACAGTCAAGGTAAATGTTTTCTTACATATGCTGTTTCTCTTCCATATGTTATTGTATTGTAATTTCATGATTTTTATTAACAAATTATGAGGGTATTTGTCCTCTCCTTTTTCAGTTTAGATTATAATAGAGTTCCTTTCTTTCAGTGTCACATTGTTAATAATTTTTATCTTCTAGCTGCTTCTCTTGACTTAGACTAAACAATAAATCATTTCTTCAACTGTTCAGCAAAAATTGCCATGTAATTAAAGTTGCAAAAGCTGGGAGGTAAGCTCCACATTAACTAGACCAGGGCACTATAGCGCATACCACTGTTAACATGCTAGTGTGCAATTAAGTTTAAGTAATCTTCTTTCTCCCATGCTGACAAAACCATTTTACAAAATAAACATATACCACAGTGTCAAGAAGCTCATGGAATTATACGTGCAATTTTTTCTGTTTATCAAGAATATAATGCAAATATTATGAAAAGCAATAAGGGAAGAAAGAAAAAGGGGTGGCAAATTCATTAAAATATTCTATTCAAATCTGCTTAAATACTACTCATTAAGTTTATATTCAAGAAGTCTAGTTCACTATTACCCTGTGAAAATTATTCATAGGCATGCTGTATATTGTTGGATAGGATCAGCAGTCTGTAGTCTTTGAGCACCTTGTTAATCGTGTCAGTGCTGTACCTGGATGAGCAGACATGTAAGGGCTTAGTGCAAAGTTGGCAGAGTTTCAGGGGGATGTGCCGGGTCACTTCAACCCCAGTACCCAGTCTGGACTCCGCTCTGTTTGTAGACGGTTAAAAGGTTTTAAATAGTCTTAGGCAAAATAATTGAATTGTGATTTCCAAATGACTTCTAAGTGCTTTAACTGTAAACCCATTTGATATAAAATGAAATATATAAACTTCACAATCTTTGAAATAAAAATCACTTTTGCCAATGCCAGGTGAAGAAAATTCTGGGTCTAAACCCCAAATGTACCTAGGTATCTCTGTATAGCTATCCTGAAGAGGGATTCAGTTTAAACCGCCACCTGTACTTTTTTTTCTCTGTATTCACTCTTGTTAAACCTCTTTTGAGGCACCTAACTCTTCTAATAAATTATGTAAGAAACCTAAAGCCAATTAAAAGATGTGAATATGATACGGGGGTCGTGTACATATGAGGTATCTTCTTATGGCTGCTTTGCCTCTCTTCTGTCTGATTATTAACACTTTCAGAATTTTAAGAAAATCTTTCTCCAGACTCCAGTCCTTTTATCTCTCTTACTATCTGAGGACATAACACTGACCTATTAGATTATTATATACTTCACATTTCTGTTTTATTTTATGTTTAATGTGCCAAGAAAGATACTGCTCCATCCCTGGCAATCAGTATTGTTATTTGCAGGAGAAAATCATCATAATTTCTAGGCTGGTACTCACACTCTGTTCAGCTCAATAATAAGATAAATGTAGTAGAAGAGAGAGATTACCATAGCCCTTTTTGGGAAAAATCTGAACAGTCTTTGTATAATCTCTGTAATTATTTGTATTTAATAACTTCAAAACTACTATATACTTACACAGTCCTACCAACATGTAGAGCCTATTGACAAGCCTGCTACAGAATAGTCCTATATGCTTTCTACTACATGGTACTTTCTTTTGTAACAGGTATAAGTTTCCATTTTGGTATTATGGCTATAAATGTCAATAGTTATGAAAGGGGCAAAGGACAATGGTGGTATGCTAGTACACAAATAATGAAATGTCATGAATGAATTAGTATTACTTCAACTTAAAAACAAAAAATACGTAAGATCAATTTACCATTTGCTTTGTTAAGCCATATGGATGTAGATATCCACTACTTCAAATTTATATTTTTGGTAATGGAAAAATTCAGCAACCTGTGGTGTACATGAGGTCAAACTTCATGGTCACAATGATCATCTCTGGATAACTTGTGAATCTATATGAATGAATCATCTTCTTGAGGTCTGATTTACTATACCATTTCTTCTAAAAAACCAATTTTTAAAACATTGAATAAAATATGAACTTGTCTGATACCAGATTTCTTGAAACCAGTCATTAAGATTTACTATTTCCATTATGAATAATGTCCATTATAAAAGAAGAAAAACATGACTGTAAGGTAAGCATATATTTGCTGTCACAGTACAGCAGTTTGTCTTCAATGATTGATGTTGTTTGCAGTTTGGGAAAGTAATAACATAAAACCAGCAAGTAAAAATTGTATTTTTAGCAGAAACTCATTGTTCATCACATGCATTATTTTCATTCTTTGATAAAGTGAAGAATTATTAATGTCAATAGTGACAATAAAAAGCCAGACTGACCTCTTCTCATAGCCTAATAAAACTACATTGGTGAACAAATCATAATGTAATAATCATTTACATGAGGCGTCTCTAAAATGTACACGTCATAGCATATGTTATGAAGAAAAGGTTCCTTAATAAGACATAATTGTCTTCCTTCTTAATGAGGAACAGTTGGAACGTGTCTGTTAGATACACACTGAAACATATATGTTTATTAAAGTCTTTGAGAACACAAACTAATTTTGGCTAATGAATTAGCAGGCTCATGAGCAGGCAGCATCGCAGCTCCCCTGGAGGCAGCTTGCAAGTGGCTTTACTTGTCGTTCTCATCTCTCCTCTTTCTCCTGTTCACTTGCTGTCTTGAGAAGAACACCTTCCAATGTCGTCTTTTCCTCCTGCTCTGTTTAGAGGAGTGCAGCTGTAGTCAGCAACTAAATAAATGTTTCCTGCCTAATGTAAATACTTGAAGATAGTAATTAAAACCCAGACTATTTGCCACCCCCGTACCCCAGCATTGTTTGAGGAACTGAATTGCTGATGACTTTGGGGAACCTGAGCTTCTGCTGACTGCAGGCAACTAATAGTTGGCAATATTCTCAACCTATTTTGTGACCTTGGAGTGCTGTGATCACCTGTTTGAGAATAGAGTGAAATAAAATATTTCCCCAGAAGTCAAAAGTTGTTACGAATATAACAGTAATTTTCCATGCAATATCCCATTGGAGGAGTCTGGTGTGTCCTCATGTGCTTGCTTCTTCAGGCTTAACAAGGGTTCTGGGAACCTGTATGCGCTATAGGTGATGCAGGATAGTGTAACATTACAGGAAGCTCTCTGAACAAGAAAATTCCCATACCACATTGCAATATTCAGTTATTTATTTCCTAGCACTCCTTTTCTCTTTGGTCTTGCCTACTTCTTTCATATATCATTGCAA
Source organism: Eurypyga helias (assembly GCF_000690775.1). Lineage (NCBI taxonomy): Eukaryota > Metazoa > Chordata > Aves > Eurypygiformes > Eurypygidae > Eurypyga > Eurypyga helias. The sequence goes on along the minus strand of NW_010262187.1, from coordinate 35,763 downwards.
AACCAGAGGCTGTTGCCATCTCATCACTCAGATTCCGTAGGGATCAACTGTGCTTATCTGGTACTCATACTGGTGCTGTCGCTGTGCGTTGTGGAAGGTAAGGGCAAAAGCAGAATGAGAGGACAGACAGCAACAATTCTTTGTGCCTTCTCAGCTTCCACCCCCAGCCTAAGTCAGTACAACCTACAGCTGTTACAGGTGACAATCTGTGCTTCCTCATGGTGTCTGCAAGTGCCTGTGGCAGCCATTAACAAGGATACAGACAAAGCTCTTCAAAATTAAAGCAAGTATTTCCTTCGCAAATACAACTAGGAAACCAAAGAAACTGAACTCATTTTTCTCTGTAATACTTCCCATGTGTAAAACATTCTGCAGCTGAAAACATTGTTATGATAAAAACACCAATACTAGTAGGACTATAGGGCTGAAAACATGATGTTTACTGTTAGGCCATATTTCTACTCTTTCACAATAATGCTGTTTACTATTATAATGTGTATGTTTAAGCTGATTAAACTTATATTAATCTTACTACGAAATATATTTTTCACATGGGTTCTGATTCTTTCCCTCTGTCAGTGGAAAACCCTGTCAACTTCTGTGTGAATATCTCTAAATAAGTACCTAAAATAATTTTATCTAATATGTTCAAAGCATTATAGAAAATAATGTTACACAAAATACAGTAGTGTGTAGCTACAATACATGTCAAAACCTGACCTTTATCTGTATATCTACAGTAAGTTTTAGATTTGCATCTTCACTATTAAACAATTCTAGATAAACTTTCTAGATAAACTTTCTAAAACTTTCTTTTCTAAATTCAAAGAACAATTGAGGAACAGAAGAAATTTGTAATGAAGCCTTAGTGTTCTGTACAGATAGTGAATGAAACTCTAGGAATATGAGTATTTTTCATAGTAAAGATGTTCTTGTGAAAGTATGGTTTTAAATTAGTGACATTTGCAAATTGGTTTCAGATTTATGAGAAAGCTGTGCTGGTGGGAAATAATCCAAGAAACCTCAAGAATCTGTTAATTACAAAGTACAATTCTTGCTATGTCTTGAGCTACCAGAAATATCTGCTAATTGCTACCAGCCATCCCCTTTCACTTCAAGCTGATCTAATTAATTTCAAAACACACTTGAATTGCAAAGCCTGGATTTCTAGGTTTCAGAAAATTCATTTGCTCTTGAAGACTTCAATAAAAACTCATGTTATCTGAATCATGTAGATGCTTTCAGATAGACCCCGTGTTAAGTAGATCCATGACATGTTTTCCATCCCATGGCCTTCATTCTTTATTTTAAAATTATCATTAAATGTACTATGTATCAGTAGAATTAACATCTCCGAGCTACGAGCACAGTTATTTCAAATGTTTATATCAAGCATGTTTTGTATCAGAAGTATTTTACATAATCTACTCTTCTTAGTGGCCTCTATTGATGTAAATTTTTTGTTAACCCCTCACTTCACATGAAGGGAAATTATTGCAGGAATTAACTGTACATTTTAATATGCATGTTATATTTTCCATTCTACAGCCCTTCCTCGGTATTTCAACTTGATTTATGCTTTGTGCTTAAGGGGTATCCTAGACCACTCTGTTCTTTTAACAAATTTAGAACCTGTATTTGGAGTCAAGGGCTTTGTTTTGAATTGTGTCTAATATTAGAAAATTTTGACTGTCAGTTGTTTGAGAGGTATAGTTGGTGGGAGTAAGAATTCTCAGAACACAATTGTATATTAAACCCAGATGAAGGTGATAAAGTAGGTCAACACTGTCAATTGTAAAAAGATCACATAGTAAGTTAAAGTTTGTACAAGTGTTCAGAACATGATATGTAAAGTCTTTGAAGTGGAATGGGAAAGTACGTTCACATTATTTCTTTAGCAATACTTCTATGCTTTCCCACCACAGTGAAATCAGGTGTGTATTAGTTGATAGGTTTGTTTATTACCTGCAGAAATTACAGAAGTGATGAAGAATATTCAGCTTTTTCCCAGCTTGCTTTCCTGTGTAAAAGCAAACTTTGGATCCTTGTTTAGGTTTGATTTGAGACTGGTAACTTTAGACATTTGACTAGTCAAAGAAGTGTTCAGTGAGTAACCACAATATGTGCTTTCCTTGAAGTATCTGGCCAAATGATCTCCCTTTTAGCCTGAAGCAATAATTGTCTGTGCGTTTTTGCAGTCCATTTGCTTTCACTACACTACTTGTTTTTTAGCACTCTGGATTTTACGCAGTTTGAAGTAACCCCTTGTGATGGTTCAAGTGAGGATTTGTATGAGATGTGGTGCAGTGGATGAAATTACAGATTCTAGCTGTGTGTATTTTTGTAAGGATAAGCAGTATCTGTGGGTGCCATTTCACAAAGGATTTATTTACATCTCTTGTAGCAATGGTAAATTAAGGTAGCACATTTAACATAGAATCATAGAATGGTTTTGGGTGGAAGGGACCTTAAAGATCATCTAGTTCCAACCCCCCTGCCATGGGCAGGGACACCTTCCACTAGACCAGGTTGCTCAAAGCCACATCCAGCCTGGCCTTGAACACTTCCAGGGATGGGGCATCCACAGCTTCTCTGGGCAACCTGTTCCAGTGCCTCACCACCTTCACACTTAAGAATTTTTTCCTTATGTCTGATCTAAATACAAGTACAAATACAACCATAAATCAGAGAGTTTCTGTGAGCCATTGACACCAAATTAGAGAGGTGCATTTACATAATACAGCCTTAGTGGTGTCCAACCACAACAATCATTTCTCAGATGGATAAAGAAGACAGAAGAATTAAGCACACTGTTTTCTGAGCAGTCCTCTAGCTCAGTGAATTATGTGAGGATACTATAGCATTCATTTGAGTCCTGTAAAGTTATGCAGTCAATTTCTGCTGTAAAATAGCAGTCTGTACTAGAGCACTAAGGGATGAACTGTGTACAGCAGCCTCAAGGGGCAGCATAGCTAGGGATTATAAACACACTTTTATTCAGTTTAAATACAGTACACTGAAATTAACCTTACTTCAAGTGGGGTTTTTTTGCTATTGAAGTTTGTTTAAATGAATTACTCAAGTTTCTCTCAATACAGTGGAGAGCTTGTTATTTATAGCAGAAGAAATTTGGACCAAAGAAATTGGAAGAGCATTATAACATTGAAACAGGAAAAAAACCTAGAATGAAGACTAAGGTATGGTGCGCTCTTTTACTTTAGCAGGACTGTCCCTTCTCTCCAGGTTTGGTCTGGAGAAACAAGTAGGTGATTGGTTTTTTACCTAGTGTCATTATAATATTACAAGCAGATGTCTCTTTGTGAACTCTTCTTTCCTTATGTAAGATTGCCTAACATAATATTTGATTTTTAAAAAATAAAAAGATTGAGATGTTTAAAGAAAAATATGATGAGGGGAAATTATTACCACCTGTATAATTTGTCTGAATGTTTTGATTTCTTAGTGTTTGCTTTCTGAGATATTTTTGAGGATTATAATGCTCTTTAGTTAAGAAGGACTTGCTACATACAGGCGTTTGCTCTTCCTCATTCAGAGGCGCTAAGTTTAGTGATATTTTTATTGATGGCAAGCAGCAAGTGCCATACTATACCAAACTTGTTTTCCTTCCTTTCGAATTGAAAATATCTTGTGATCTGTTCTCAAACATCTTATTTAGGCCTGCAATACAACTACATGCTGTTACATAATAGTGTGCAAATTAACAGCAATCTGGAAATGTACCAAAATTATTAAGAAGTTACTTTCATATAGACAATAAGAGATTGCAAGACTTATAGAATGTGCTTATAATCTTAAACTTGTCCTATGTGTGGGGCTACTGGCTTCAGCTGAAGCCAGTGCTGTATCAGATGACTATCTGCTAGAACTTCCATTTACTACTCTATCCCAGTCATTAGCTTACACAGTAAAGTGAAAGTCACTTCTAAGTGAGCTGCAATATTGCTGCTCAGTAATTTTCCATTTTATAATTTTGGAAATTATTGAACTTTGAGGAATGAGTTTTTATGTTATTTATAATACCTACACTTTTTCTTGCCCCCAAGGCATTATTTAAACAGCAATTATATGACACAAGGTACACCCTCTTATACCTGTGACATACACCTAAATATTGCCAGTGTACACTTGCAATCCCTGTGGCAGTAGAGCCTGACCTTCTGTATTATAGGTATGTTAGCTATTCCAGAGGGATAAGAAATATTTATTATAATTTTTTTAAAATTATTTAGATTGGTGAGTGTGTAATGCAGTGTGATTGGACTTTTGTTCTTATCATGAGTGTCTGCACTAATTTAGCATTGTGAATGGTAAAATTGTGAACACAATAAAGCAATAAAAATCTCCGTGTTCGCGGTAAGGGTAATAACCAAGGTGAAGGGAATTTTAGCTGCTCCTAACTTAGATTTTAAATTATTAAAAGAAAATTAAAGAAAATCAGTAGCATTTTTTACAAAACCATTCCTCCTCCATTTCCTTAGTCCCTGTTTCTAAGGGAAAGTGACAAATTACCTTCAGAAGTTGACCTTGGAGTCATAAATCTAAAAGAGATTAACAAATCACAAATCAGAGACTCAGCAGATATTAGTTTTCTGGCATACCATAAATTTCCTCACACCCAACAACTAACTAAACCATCAGTGTTCTAAAATCAGTATTTAGTTTTCTTTCTCTGTCCAGGAGGGCTAATGACTTAATCATTTTCCTCTCTTCTAACAGTCTCTTCTATTCTTCTGCTTCAGATCACTATTTTACCTCAAATTGTTTAATTGATTTATATAGTAAATTAACCCAAATGAAAAGTTCTGATGTATCCTGTTTCTACTTTAACTTTGTGTTAGTCTATTTGAAACAAATGTAAGAAGTAAAAAATATAAAATCAAGACGACAAACTATTAGTGACTTCAGATTAGATTTGTATATAATTTTAATTCCAATACAAAGGCAATATTTACTTCTTGTGATAATTAAAATTTCATAAATGTCACCTATCAGAAAATTTCTCTATCTGCTTTGTGCACAAGATTTGGAATTAGGTAAGTACATTGAAGACATTAAGAGCCACAGTTTTGTGCAAAGCATTTATATCGTGTTCACATTTTTGTGCGCACATTAACTACAAAGTTGCTCTTTCCAAATAAATTTGAAATTATATTCAGGGTGGTCTGCTCAAATTAAATTTTGCAGGTGAAATAGTTTAATTCTCCATAAGTTCTTTAGTGACTATTTTTATTCTTAGTTAAAATTAAATGAAATTTTCACACATGAAGTATTTTATTTTTCCATAACTCCTTTAGTGACTATTTTTGGTTAAAATCCTCATCATACATTTTGTAGGCCAAATGACCATATTTGCCCGTATGCTGTAAAATCCAGTATAATTACTATGGCAATGCTTTTACTATTTCTGTGAACTGTCTGAAGCTGGCGAAGTTTAAGGAGACTTGCTTAGTGTGATAGATGGATTAGTGTAAAATTTAATTTGTATCAACACCTTACATGGGAGAGGTATGGGGGCAAAAATTGTAAGCAGGAGTTACCTATTTTAAAGTACAGCATCATTGATATGAAATATATTCATAAGGATGAGTATTCAATGAGTTCTGTGGGAATCTAACCATGTGACTCCTGTATCTGTATTAGATTATAAATTTCAAGGCTTCTCTTACATTAATTGTTTTTCCTTCTTTAATTTACATTCTTATTTTTCCAAAAAATACTTCTAACTAGTCAGCATCACAGTTTCTCGTTAGTATTCTTTAAGATTCTGTTTCCAGGAGTAGATGAGGATTGTACAGTTTTAACTGTGTGCATATCTAACATATCTTAAAGGCTTTTAAATACGGAATAAAGGCTTTTTAAATATGGAATCACCAGTTTTGCCAAACTCACGGAAAACAGCTACAATCAACTAAATTTTACAAAGGTCTTCCAAAGCTGCAAAGTGAATGCTTTACTTTAACATATAGTATAACTGGGATTTAGGTAATGAAGGTAAATTATTAATGTGCCCATCTCATGGAAATGAGTGCACTTAGAAGCACCTGAGCAGGTTTGGAGTTTCTGTTCCCTTTTCTGAATGAAAGATATTTGCAATTAATAAAACTGAGGCGCTTTTGAAAATTTCATCAGATTAATAGTAAATTCACATACCAATGTTACAATTAAATCTATTTTAATAGTTTGCTGTTGGGTGATATATATATACATCAAGAACATTGTACTAAGGAGACTGCTGTACACATCCATTAATTCTTAAAAGGAATGACCTATCTTTATTAAAAAGCAACAAAGCTTTCCAAAACAAATCAATTTAATTGAATAGCATTTGCAGACTTTGGTATTTTGAAAGGGTTACAAGTTGACAAAGAGTTTGCCTTGGAGGTATGTGGAAAATGCAAATATTTT